>NC_135748.1:600000-782500 GCF_041903045.1 Epinephelus lanceolatus
ACATCATCTGCAAAAAGCAGTAATGCAATTCTGAGGTCCCCAAACTTGACCCCTTCCTCCCCCCAGCTGAGACTCGAGATCCTGTCCATGAAAATCACAAACAGGATTGTCGACAAAGGACAACCTTGGTGGAGGCCAACGCCCACCGAGAACATGGTTGACTTTACACCAAGTATTCGGACACAGCTGTTGTTTGTATTTCTTTAAACCAATCATAATCATCCTGAATGGCAAATCCAGGGTGCAGTGATTGTGCCCTTGCAAAATAGTGTTGGAAGAGAACTTGTTTTGGTGGAACATTTCTATTTGGATGTTGAGCCCTCACATTAATATGGCTAAATCCGCACAACAGAAAATGTAATATTAAGCAAAAGGATATTTTAGCATGTGGATCACTTGTTCAGAGGTTGCTGTTGTTTTCTTAATGCACGGCAGTAAATTAAAATGTGGAGTGTCATGTAGCGATGTGGATTATCAAAACATAAAATGCAGGAAGCCTGTTATCATCTGAAATTGGCAGGCAATGACAGGTTTATTCCTACATTCTAAATCCTGTGAGCCAGACTACTCTCTAGTGAGCCTGCCTGTGACTCATTGACATATGCAACCTGTCATTAATAAACATTATTTTACTGCGATAGGCCACAAGCCAAACAATTTGGAACCCACTCCTCTAAACAAATTCTGATGATGTATGATGCCTGCGAAGGCTCTCAGTCATGCAGGTCATATAAGTATAAAATGCAACTGGCTTTGCAATTTTGTCTTAAAGACATCTTGCCAGTCATCCAAGAGGTTTTATCAGTTTTTCTAAACAGCAAGTTTGGTTGCCTTTGACCTAATAATGTCAGATGTCATTAGGATGGCATGTCTGAAAGCAGAGTTGAAATTAGCATGTAATCTTGGAGATAACAGACAGACCTTAGTGTTCTTCTGGCTGCGGGCAGCATCTTTGCGCTCCTGAGGTTTGCCATGGGTGAAGAGGATGAGACCGTTGGGCTCAGTTGTGCGGAAATCGAAAGAGATGGATCCCATCCGTTTGGTGTTCCACTTTGGGAGGCTGATGTAGGCCTCCGGAGTCTCAAAAGAAATGGGGTCCAGAGTTGCCACATTCTCACACTTGTAGGACACCTCACCCTGGATTTTCATCTTAGGGTCCACAATGCGAGCCAGGCGGGACAACTCAAGTCGAATGTCATTGTTTTTATACACCACCTGTGATGGACAAGGATAGTATTATAATTATTCTTCTATTCTGTTATTATCAAAGATACTCCTGCCACTTAACCAAGTACTTCTGGTAACATTTTAAATAAAGTGGGGATTAACAATGGTTAATACAACAAGCTGCTTTTTCATTTTCCTCATTGCACAAGCAAAGATCTAAAAATAACTAGAAAAGTTATTAGTGTTCTCAGGATAAATGTGATGCACAGTTGTGGAAATTATTTTTCATTCATGCTTACATATATTCAAAAGCCTATCTACTGAGACTTAGACCGTACAGTATGACAGTGGTTCACCACGTCACCAAAATCCATCACTGGATTCAGTTGACAGGTCTTTAATTCATAGATTAACACCTGACAAAAAACAACAGTTTATCAGACTATATTTGATATAATGTGATAAGTGATGTAACATTATCTAAGCAGATAAAACAAAATAGAGTAACCTAAACAACTATCATAACATATAAACTAGTAATTTAAGCAAGCATTTCAGTAGTGATGGAAATGAACTATTATTCTGTCACTTTAGAATCAGCATCATCCCTGCACTGCATTATTACCACACTACCAGCACGGCACACTTTCGTTTGCATTTTAATTTTTACATCTAGGAGTTGTTGTGTGTATCAGCCAGGCACGAGGCCAGCAACAGGCATGGGCAGCACTGGCCTATCCACATTGCTCACCCAGCCAAGTTAGATCAAAATACATTTTGTAACAATAAATGTTAAAATATATACACTAGTCCCCAAAATATAATCGGTTTCTAAGGTTGAAGCACAGTCCTTTCTAAGTTCCCTTCATCCAACACACACACACACACACACACACACAAACACATTTGCCCATCATTAATTGTCCTGCATGTCATGTGAGTGGAATAATGTTTAATAGCCTGTAGGTAATATTAATTATTAATATTAATATTAATTAATATTATTACTTTCATTAATGTCTGTCCTGCATCTCTCTCTCTCTCTCTCTCTCTCTCTGTCTCTCTCTCTCTGTCTCATTGTGTCATACGGATTACTGTTAATTTATTATGTTGATCTGTTCTGTACGACATCTATTGCACGTCTGTCCGTCCTGAAAGAGGGATCCCTCCTCAGTTGCTCTTCCTGAGCTTTCTACCGCTTTTTCCCCCGTTAAAGGGTTTTTTGAGGAGTTTTCCTGATCAGCTGTGAAGGTCCTAAGTAGAGTTCTCAATTTCAACCCGAGCCCGAGCCGACCTGAATAAGCCAGACGGGTCGGGTCGGTTTGGGCTGACTAATTAAGTTAATTGGGGTGGGCTGAGTCCGGCTCAGACAGTGGAGAGAGAGAGAGAGAGTTGTTGTTGATATTTGAAGGTTATAGTTACCGTTTTTAATAAAGTGTTCAAGTTGAAGTTGAAGTATCATCTGCTGTGTGTGTGTGTAAGGGGGATGATAATAGGGCTATAATAATTAAGCAAGAAGAATATGCGAATTATAGGCTAAAAATAAAGAATGCTGAATTCCGTTCTGACGAAAAAAATAATAATATTAAAACAAGATATGCTGCTGTGAAGTGTCAGCGAAGTTCAGTCAGTCAGTCAGCGTTCAGGTGCAGGAAAAGTGTTGAGAGCGGCTGCGGCTCATTAAATGCAGCTGCACAGCTCTACATGATGCGCAATGGTTGTTCTCCCCCACGCTGACGTTGAGGCCTGTCTGTCTGGTAATATTATTTTGGGACATGAATGATTGGTTGACTAAGTGATTAAAGATACTGTATTTGAGCCAGGGAAGCCAGACTGCTGAGGCGCACAGGGGGAGCATCATTTTCCCCCCTTCCATTTAAAAAAAAAACAACTTGGGTTCGGTCGGACTCGGACCCAGTGATGTACGTGATGATGTCGGGCCGGGCCGGTTTCGGGCTTCAAGTCCCTCGGGTCATTTCGGTTTCGGGTTGAATTTTTGGGTCTGTTGAGAACTCTAGTCCTAAGGACAGAGGGATGTCGTCTGCTGTAAAGCCCTGTGAGGCAAATTGTGATTTGTGATATTGGGCTTTATAAATAAAACTGATTGATTGAGGCAGACTGACAGGTCTGATATGTCTTATTCACTCAGCAGCTGACTTGTTGAATGATGGCGAGTGGATTTAATAATAGTGATAATAATGATGATGATAATAATAATAATAATAATGACAATTAAAGCTGCAAGCAGCGTTTGGCGGGACCTCGCACTCGCGCCCGTTTCGGCCCCCAGCTTATGTCGTCACTGTGAATTATTTAGAAATATCAAACATGTTGCCACAAACATCAGATAATCCTTACAGAGCTGAACGTTTTGATGTTTGAATGCTTTCTGTAGCTGTAGGTATGGATAAGTGATGTCACGATATGCAAATTAGATGAGTGAATTTATTCCCATCAGATTCCTCGTCCTTTATTTTGAGGAAGAGACAACAAAAACAACACAAAACAAAATAAATTTACTGTGTAAATATGTTCAAAATGTTGTTTTACCAAGATGTATCAAATCCAATATGGCTGCCGCCTAGTGACATCACAATATGCAAATTAGATAAGTTAATTTACTCCCATGACAAACTTTGGGTCATGATGAATAGCTTTCTCATTTACAGTATGCCTTTATCTCTCACCACTTTCAAGCCACAGCCTTTTGAAATGTTGAAATGAAAATGGAATTTTTCTTTGCTCAATAAACTCTGGCACCTAAAGGGTCAAAATGGAGATTCTGCCCCTGTCATGTCTGCATGTAAGATTTAGACACACACACACATCATGTTTCTGTGAGTTTGTGTGTGACAGCGGTTGCCATGGTGATGAAGTAGGTGCACCTGGGAGAAGAGCAGAAAGAGACAGACAGAACACAGAGAGAGACCTGTTGTAGTGGAGATTTAACTCCTCGAAGAAGTTCTTCCCATTCCCAAACCGTTGGTCCAATCATGAAAAAAATGTGATGATGAGAGAGATAAAGTTATACAGAAGATCTGTTTAGCAGCAGTTGAGCTGTCATGTGTGTGTCTTTAAAGCCGATAAAATAAACGGTGTAGGAGGAGATGTGTTTTTTTGAGAGCACGTTTGAGGTGAAATCTTACTTTGAAAGGTCAAGTAGCTCACTTCCTGTTGGAATTAGGTCATGGGTGTCAACGCGTGATTTGTAAGTCAAACACACCAGTTTTGGTTTGATCTTGATACGACATTCCTACGGGCTGCAGTGGCCAGTTTAGTGCACCTATGTGGCGCTAGAGAGCCCATTTTGGCACTTTAGGGGTTAATAATGTGTATTTGCTGTTTGAAATGAAGATTCTGCTGCTGTAATATGTCCTTTAAAGATTGGGAGACACACAGACCAGAGAACCCTGTGGCTGTGTCTGTGTGTGCAGCCGTTGTCATGGCGATTAATGACTTGCCTGCACCTGAGGCAGACACAGACACCTCAGGAGAGCAGATCACCAAAGGCTGTTTATAATGGGTTTTAACTCCTCGAACAAATGCTTCGCATACCCAAACCGTTGGTCCAAGCAAGAAAATAAAGTGATTTTGAGAGCCAGCCACGTCTCGTGAACGCACATGTCGCGTTTTATATTTCTCGAGTCAAAAATGTGGTCAGGGGAGCGAGTTTAAAATGTGTTGCACCTAAGCTGTTTCCAGAAATTTCTCCTCAGAGTTTACATGGGAGTGAATGAGAAAAAAATCGGCGCTCCCTTCACTTTGGAGCCACTCAACAAAAATGTGTACGTGTGAGAGATTCCATGTCAACATATCTGTGAGCAGGACAAATTTTCCTACGTTTTGTGGTATAAATTGTGTCTGTACAGTGAAAATTGTGGCCATGGCAGGGAGTTAAAGACAAAAGTTTTAGACGATTTTTAGAGTCCTCTCCACTCTAGCTCACAGTATTCCATGCAATACACACCCATTATAAACTGACAATTTCTCCAGTTTTGCTCATGGTACTTTGAGAGGCACAGATGAAAAACGGTAAAAGATATGAAAAAGATGAAAACATGAGTGAATAGATGAGACCTGTGGCAACATTTGAGAGTTGGAATGGAGTCTGTAGCACAAAGTATGGAGACGCTGTAAATGCTAGAAAAAGCCCAAAGATTGGTCTCTTTCTTCCCCCTGCTGCCATTCCTTTTTCTATGGGACAGCTTTCGAAGATCGTCAGGACATTTTTCTGACATCTCACCTTTAGGAGGCCATAAAATCCAAACCGTTTGAGTAATGAAAAAGTTATACAGAAGATCTGATTAGCACCAGTTGATCTGTAATGTGTGCAAGTTTGAAGCCGTTACGATAAACGGTGTAGGAGGAGATGTTTTTTTAGGAAGAGCAGTTTTGAAATCTTACTTTGAAAGGGCAAATAGCTCACTTCCTGTTGGATTTAGGTCATGGGTGTCAGCACGTGATTTTTAGGTCTTGATTAGATGAACACGACAGTTTTGGTTCCATGTTTCTACGACGTTCCAGCGGCCATTTTTGTGTGCCTAGGTGGCGCTAGAGAGCCCATTTTGGCACTTTAGGGGTTAATTTTTTGATTTTCTAAAAATTTTCGCGAGGTCTGACATACGTGGCAATTTTGGTGAGTTTTTGAGCATGTTTAGGGGGTCAAATTCCAGCTCAAAGAGGCGGCGGAAGAAAGAATAATAAATGCACCAAAAACAATACATTACACACATCACATACGTTATGTGAAAACAGAGTAAGTTAACCCTGACGTGGTGTGACGTTTCATCTTCCTACTCCAAAAAAAACCCCTATGGGAAGGGTATGTTGAAAATTTCAAGGGGGCGCTATAGAGGCATTTTGTCACCCCCCATGGGCGATGCCCCTATCAGATGTATGAACTCGCCATTTTTGACCTGTGTATCAATTTAATGTGAATATGATGTCGCTGAAGCCATCAAAAAGCCAAACATATTTGGTGGCGAGGGCAATGTCATAGTAGCCACACCCCTTGACATAGAGAAAAGCTTTTAATAACTTTTGATCAGCATGGTCTCAGGGGCTGAGGCTGTTGAGCAACCAGGGGCTGCTGGGAGACCCAGCGCAGGCATGGATTGGTGGTGTAAATGTGGGGCTTACTGGCCACTTTATTAGGTACACTTGTGCAATCTAATAAAAGTCAATACAACAGCTCAGCCACACATTCTACGTTTACAAAGCTTTTACTTTTTCAGCTTTTGTCAGAAAGGTGATTATTCTACTTCATTATTGAGGTCGTAGTGGGTGGTGTTGGTGTACTGGAGTGCAATATATTTAAAAGTGTTCCTAATATTTTGTCCTCCTCAATTAGACAAAATTAGGAGGCCACCTCAGTACATCACCACCATTCAGTATGACCTCAATAATAAACAAAGTAGAGTCACCACTTTCTAGACGATGTCAACAATAACCAAAAATTTATAAGCTTCAGGGAAAAAATCATGGTATAGTGGTTTTACTGGATTGCATTAGATTACACAGGTGTACACAAAGTGGCCAGTGACTGTATGTTACATATGTACAGATTTCCTCAAATAGTAGCCGGGGCTACTATTAACAAAATAATAGTTTGGGACCAGGCTACAAATAGGGGCAGGCTACTATTTGAAGGAGACTTTTAATTAAATTTTTAAAAAAAAAATCACAGCCAAATTGTGTCAACTGGGGACACTGTCGGGCGGTGGAAGGAACACTTTGAGGAGCTCCTCAATCCCACCAACACGTATTCCAGTGAGGAAACAGAGACGGGGGTCTCGGGGGCGGGTCGTCCAATTTCTGGGGCAGAAGTTGCTGAGGTAGTGAAACAACTCCGAGGCGGCGGAGCCCCGGGGGTGGATGAGATTCATCCGGGATATCTCAAGGCTCTGGATGTTGCAGGGCTGTCCTGGCTGACACGCCTCTGCAACATTGCGTGGACATCGGGGGCAGTGCCTCTGGAGTGGCAGACCGGGGTGGTGGTCCCCATTTTCAAGAAAGGGGACCAGACGGTGTGTTCCAACTACAGGGGGATCACACTCCTCAGCCTACCCGGTAAGGTCTACTCCAGGGTGCTGGAGAAGAGGGTCCGGTCGATAGTTGAACCTCAGATTGAGGAGGAGCAATGTGGTTTTCGTCCCGGACGCGGAACCGTGGACCAGCTCCTTACCCTCGCCAGGGTGCTGGAGGGGGCATGGGAGTTTGCCCAACCAGTCCACATGTGTTTTGTGGATTTGGAGAAGGCTTACGACCGTGTCCCCAGGGGCATCCTGTGGGGGGTGCTCCGGGAGTATGGGGTTGGTGGCCCCTTGCTAAGGGCCATCCAGTCCCTGTACCGAAGGAGCATGAGACTGGTTCGCGTGGCTGGCAGTAAGTCGGACCTGTTCCCGGTGAGGGTTGGACTCCGCCAGGGCTGCCCTTTGTCACCGGTTCTGTTCATAACTTTAACGAGTGGTGGAGGGTGTCAGGTTCGGTGACGGGAGGATCTCGTCCCTGCTTTTTGCGGATGACGTGGTCCTCCTAGCTCCATGGAACAGTGACCTCCAACTCTCGCTGGGGCGGTTCGCAGACGAGTGTGAAGCGGCTGGGATGAGAATCAGCGCCTCCAAGTCTGAGGCCATGGTCCTCAGCCAGAAAAGGGTGGATTGCCCACTCCAGGTCAGGGGGGAGGTCCTTCCTCAGGTGGAGGAGTTTAAGTATCTCGGGATCTTGTTCACGAGTGAGGGTAGGATGGAGCGGGAGATTGACAGGCGGATTGGGGTGGCGTCAGCAGTGATGCAGGTGCTTAACCGGTCCGTTGTGGTGAAGAGGGAACTTAGCCAGAAAGCGAAGCTCTCAATTTACCGGTCGATCTACGTTCCAACCCTCACCTATGGTCACGAGCTCTGGGCAGTGACCGAAAGAATGAGATCGCAAGTACAAGCAGCCGAAATGAGTTTCCTCCGCAGGGTGGCTGGGCTCAGCCTTAGGGATAGGGTGAGGAGCTCAGACATCCGGGAGGGACTCGGAGTAGAGCTGCTGCTCCTCCACATCGAGAGGAGCCAGTTGAGGTGGTTCGGGCATCTGGTAAGGATGCCTTCTGGACGCCTCCCTTGGGAGGTGTTTCGGGCATGTCCAACCGGGAGGAGACCTCGGGGCCGCCCCAGAACACGCTGGAGGGACTACATCACCCGGCTGGCCTGGGAACGCCTCAGGGTTCCCGCGGAAGAGCTGTCTGGAGAGGACTGTCTGGGCATCTTTGCTGAGGCTGCTGCCCCCGCGACCCAGACCCGGATAAGCGGAGGACGACGAGTACGAGTACGAGTACAGCCAAATTTGAAAATACAAATACTGTATTTTTTTAATTTAAGCAGCAGAAATATTCATGTAAACCTGTCTTTACAGTAAAAATGAATATTTTCTATATAGTATTACAAAGAAAGTACTGTATTATTTATAATAACAATGTTTACATTAACGGTAAAAATAGTTTTTGGTGTTTTTGTAAATCACCAATATTTACTATTGACTATACCACAGTGTACTAGTTGTCCTGCCTTGAAACAGCGAATCATCCCATCCTCTGTCCCATCTGCAGCCACCGTGATGCCACACACCTTACAAGACAACATGCCACAAATTAATTTTAAAACTAGGCTACATTTGTAATAATGACTTTTTATCTCACAATTTTGATTAGGAATAGCAATTTCTTTTTTTCCATTACTGGCAAAAATGGGCTTCCATAGGTAAAGATGGTTACACACCCTAAGCAGGCATCATATGCCAGCTGTTTCCACTTGCCACACAATAAATAGAACATAAGTCTTTAAGCTGGTTAATATTTTCTCCATCAGCTATCATTCTAAGCAAGACTGTTGCCATACTTATAACATGAATCTACTTACACATTATTTACATATTTAACAACACAGAAGACCCAAAGCAACCACAGTGACTACATCTCCCAGAAAGCCCAGCGCTCTGGGAGCATGCGCGAAGCAGTCTCAAGACGGCAGCGCGGACATGTGAAGACACAGCCTGTGTTTACATACTGCACTAGCCTTGGACTAATACGTTCATTGCATGAACGTCTTGAAAACGAACCCCGTTTTTCATTTGGGGGTTCCCGGTCTCGACCGATTCACGTCTCCATAAACGTTCAAATCAAACATGTAATGTACTAACCGTATAGTCACAGATTTCACACTTACTACCAATGTGCAATACACCTCCCAACCGCTAAAGTGACGCAGTAGAAAGCCGGTGCACTCAGTCATTGCAGGACGAAGAAGGGGTGAAGAAAATTTCAAGACATCCCGAGATAAAATGCATGTTTATTGAACAATAACGAATATTCAAACACACGGCAACCCCCGTACACCTGCACGTGCACGAAACACAACAAAATGCTCTACAACAGACCACGGAGTCAAACATTAGTCCACATTAGCTCAGCGAGTGTTCAACCACCGGCACGTCTAGCTTTAAATGAACACTGAAGTTGCGTCTTGTCGCCATCTTATCTGTTTACAATCAGCTGAGAGTGCGCAACTGCGCATGTGCGATCTCATGGTTTTATGACGGTAGCATCAGGAGCAGCCAAAGACCACCTGGTGGCAAGATAGTTATCTACCAGTGTTCATAAACAAAAGAATATTGGTCATGGCTGAAATAAAGATAAAGATAGATAATTATGTACAGTTAATGCGTTCAATGTCTTCTGACTCTTTAAAAGTTGACATGGTGTTTCTAGCTCAAAGTATGAGGGACAAGAAGAGGTTGAAAGTCGATGAGTTTTGAAGAGGATTTGAAGATTTTCCAATTTACTTCCATTGACACTAATTAGACTGCCACCAGTGCACCACCTATTGGCTGATTTGCACCGAATTTTGCACAATCTCTCATCGGGCCATGGAACACAATCAGCAAAAGTATTGTGGTAATCGGACTGTATTTGGTCAAGATATGAAAGACTGTCTGTTTTGAAAACAATGTGCAGGAATTTGTTGTTGTATATTTTGGGCGTTTTTTGGACTATCAAAATTCTTTTAATAACTTTTTGTCAGAAGGGTCCACAGATGCTTCATGCAAAATTTGGTGCAAATCAGTGAAATCGCCTAGGAGGAGTTCGAAAAACTAGGTTTTTCATCTGTCGCGATTTAGCGAATGGAACATTACCGTGAAAGTGGGCGTCGCTTACACCACACAATTCAGCTGAATTCAATAGAAGGTTTAACAATGTGTGACATATTATGTGGGAGTTATTAGCCAAAAAGGCTTTTGGGAGTTATTAGCCAAAAAGGCTTTTGCATTGAAAATAGCGCCACCTGCTGGTCATTTTTGGTGTGTGAGTTACAGGGACCAGTCTATACCACCCCTATCAATTTTATTTCCATGAGTGTTATGGTGTTGGCACAGTGCCAAATATTAAATTAGACGGCCACCAGAGCGCCACCTAGTGGCGGATCGGTTAGTCCTTCATCTGATATCCTTAGGAGGGCATTGACAATAATTATACTAAGTTTCGTGTTAATCCACCCAACCGATGTTGAGATATAAAATACTTCAATTTAAAGAGCGCCACCTCGTGGTCATCGCCTGACATTTTGCACAGAGCCTCAGGGGCTCATGGGAAAGTAGGAAACTGAGTTTCATGTCATTCGGATACAGCAATGTGGAGATATGCAGCACTTCCTGTTTAGAACGAAATCTGCAGGAAGTTGTTATTTAATAACTTGAGTATTGTTTGGAATATCAAAATTCTTTTAAGAACTTTTTGTCGGGAGGGTCCACAGATTCTGTGTGCAAAGTTTCATGCCAATCGGTGAAATTGCCTGGGAGGAGTTCGAAAAAGTAGGTTTGCAACATTTTGCGAATTTGCGGAAAACAAAGGTAGGCGGAAATGGGCGTGGTCTACATCACAAAATACAGCACAACTCACTGAACGTGTGGATATAAGGTTTTCAAAGTATATGGGAGTTAGGACCCAAAATGCACTGTCCTTGATTATAGCGCCACCTAGTGGTGGAAATTCAGGACCACAATAGATTATAAAATTTTTGGCCAGACCTAACGTGTGTGCCATACTTGGTGAGTTTCTGAATTTGGGAAAGGGGCTAAATTGGGGATTATATGCGCAGAATAATAATAATAATAATAACTAGAACTGCAAGCAGTTATGAATGGGGGCCAAGCCCCCCCGTGCGACTCGGTCCCCGTGTCCTGCGGAGCCCATGGAAGTTGTCCCCGAAGGACGACGGGCTCTGGGTGAGTGCATGTTTATGAATGTGTCATTTAAAATGTGGAAGTCACAGGCAAAACTGCCTTTGCATCCGTTATAGCGCCACCTATAGACCGATTTGCAATGAATTTGGCACAAAGCCTCTGGATGACCTCGGGAAAGAGTGTCTTAAGTTTGATGTTGAAAGCATCTACTTTGAACGAAATATGAAAAAAGGTGTGGTTTTTAGCTAGCAAAAACAGATTGTTTGGTTGTCACAAGCGGATTTTTTGGATTGCCAAAATTCTTTTGATAACTTTTCATCAGACACATCTGGAGATTCTATGTGCAAAGTTTCAGGCAGGTGGCACTTAAAATGTAGGAGGAGTTCGAAAAAGTAGGTTTTGGACATGTGGCGAATTAGCAAAGAGAATGTGCAGCAGAAGTGGGCGCGGCCTGTGTCAGAAAACCCAGCTCTATCCAAGGAACACATAGATATAATGTTTGTGAAAGTGTCATTTAAAATGTGTAAGTTGCAGGCAAAAACGCGTTTGCATCCGTTATAGCGCCACCTAGTGGAGTACATGTGCAATTTTTGGTACAGAAGATCTGTGTCCTATTCTATATGTACCCTTAAAATTTCAAAGCCCTCAGCATAATAGTTTGGCTGAAATTAATGTTTGTTGTTTATCTTGTAATAAGCCACGCCCACATTGACCAGTCATGACCACCTTCAAGATATGACCTCAGAATTGGCCCTACATCATACCAACCGAATTTCGTAGAAATCGGTGCAGCCGTTCAAGAGATATAAACTTACCATATTTGTAGCGCCCCCTAGTTGCCAAAATTCGCCAAATTCGGCTCATACCCTCACAGTCTTATCCCAACCAATGATCTCAAATTTGGTGTTAATAGCATTTAGTTTGACCAAGATATCCAACAGTTTGCATTTTTATAGCTAGCTATAGAAGTTTGTTTGTTAATAATTTGCGCATTTTTTGACCGAATAAAATTCTTTTGATAACTTTAGATCAGGTCCAGTAGAAGAGTGTATATGTCAAGTTTCACACAGATTGGACAAAATCCCAAGGAGAAGTTCGAAAAAGTAGGTTTTCCAGTTTTTGCGATTTTGCGAAAAAACTTCCTAGGCGCAAGTGGTGTGGCCTAAGGCAAAGTGATTCAGCTCTATTCAGGGAAGCTGGGGATACAAGATTTTTGAATGTGCGACATACGTTGTGGGAGCTATAGGCAAAAACGCATTGGCCTAGGTTATAGCGCCCCCTGCAGGCAGATATACATAGTTTTTTGCGTCTGAGGTACGTGCAGGGGTCTGGAGCACCCCTCCACATTGCACCACCCTTCCTTGCACAGTTTAGCCTGCAGCACCACCTTTACCTAGGGAAGAATAAAAATAAAAATCTTTACGAAAACAATAGGGTTCCTAGCACCGCTGGTCCTAGGAAACGCGTCTGCTTGCATAGGCATTCCCTCGGCCCCTCGGGCATGGCCCCCTAATAATTAAAGCTGCAAGCAACGATGAATGGGCCCTCGCACCTTCACGCAACTTGGGGGGGCTGACAGGAAGCCTTCTGGCACGTTGGTTCATTTCTGTCAAAGTTAGACATTGCATGCATGTGTGACTTTGCATATCCTTGATACAGTGCAGGAATGACATATTTCACATTTTGTATCACTTCCTCTTTCCACTAGAGGGAGTTGGAGAATGCACTAATCATACATCATGTTTTTATGCATCAAATATACACCACAGCATGTAACTTTCAGATAAATCGAACCATAAGTGTTTGATGAGACCTACTTCCTCTCGCCACTAGGTGGCACTATCAGGAAATATGGCAATGAAAATGTGTTCAGGGCAGGACTAATATGAATCGTGAAGTTTGGTGGAGACTGGACCATTTATGCCAACACTACAACAATTTAGTTTTTCATGGTGAGACCTCAAGATTCAACGCTCAGCAGCTGGCGCGCCATTCAACATTGGGCAAATTCTATGATAACTTTTGGTCACAACATAGTCACACTTACATACACCAAGTTTGGACCAAATCTGATTAAATTTGTAGGACAAGTTTGTTAATTTACAAGCCCTGGAAATGGGCAAAAATGCACAAAAGTGGCACAAGTAAATTCAAAATGGGGGACTTCCTGTTGGGTTTGGAGCATGGCTCCAAGAGGCTTTTTTGTACGTGATAGAGTGTTACAGGTGCCTAACAAGTTTCATACATCCAGGTCAAACCAGCTTTGGGGGCTGCTTAATTGAAATATTCTATGGGGCGCTGTTGAGCCATCTTGGTGCATCAAAGCACAAAAATCACATCAGACAACAGGACTTGCAACCTTTGATGTGTATGCCACGTTTGGTGAGTTTTCAAGCATCCCTTGTCCCTTCAAAACAACATCGTGTTTAATGGCGAACAAGGCGGCGCCACGGTGACAGTGTTTGATGAAAATTCAAAAGCTTCATATTTAAGTATCATCAAGGTCTAAGGACTTAGACCAGCAAGTTTGAGGTGGGTCTGATTAACCTGCTAGAAGAGGGACATCAACGAATGTATAAAGTAACTTTCTGTTGCCAGTAGGTGGCGCTATGGCAGTGATTCAAAATTCCTCTGTAGATGTGTTCAGGGCTGGACTGTCATCATATGTGTGACGTTTTGGCGAGATATTCCCACGTGGAGTCAAGTTACAGCAACGTTTATTATCATGGCGAAACATCAAAGTTTGCCGCCACGCCATGGCCACGCCCTTAGATGAAAACTCACAGTTTCCACAATAAAGCGTCATCAATGTCTTATGACTTTTTTCACCAAGTTTAAGATGGATCTGGTCAATTTTGTAGGAGATGTACATTAAAGTCTAAAACATGACGTTTCCTGTTGCCAGTAGGGGGCGCTATGTTTATCTCTAATTATTGAGATGTAGATGTGTTCAGGACGGGACTGGCATCAATCCTGTGAAGTTTGGGCAAGATTGGACCATGTATGCTGGAGTTATAAACTACTTCCTGTTTAGTTGCGAGACCCCTAACTTTGACGCCATCCCACGGTCACATGCATTTCGCGCCGATCATGTGCAACCGCCCAAAAATATCGAATTTCCAATGTGGCCGGACGATTGTGGACAGTTAGAAGCATTTTGAAATTTGGGAAAGGGGCGAAATTGGGGCACGAAATGTCGCAAGAATAATAATAATAATAATTAAAGCTGCAAGCAGCTGTGATCGGGCCCTCACTCCCCCATGCAACCGAGGGGGCCTGAGGCATGGGGGGGCTGTGGCGCAGAGCGAGAAGGGCGAAAAACCCTGGCAGGAGCGAAAAACGTAATGTTTCATTTATCCACCAGGTGGTGCTACGAGCGTAACCAGATGTGGGCAGGTGCGTTCAGGGGTAGATTGTCATCACACGTGAAGTTTCGAGCAAATCGGACAATGTCAATGTATAATAGATGGCATTTCCTGTTTCCACAAGGGGGCGGCATGAGCAAGATTGCCTATAAGCATATGGAGGCATTGAGGGCGGGGCCCTTATCATGTACAGAAATTTTGAAGCAGTTTGGATGAAGTATGTGGGAGGGAGAGCTGCTTCAATATGCATGGCGATGCATCAAATATGGTGGTGCCATGGAGGCCACGCCCCTTCGCATAGGGACAATCTTTTAGTATCTTTTGATCAGCATGGTCTCTGGATGATCTGTAAG
Organism: Epinephelus lanceolatus; assembly: GCF_041903045.1. Lineage (NCBI taxonomy): Eukaryota > Metazoa > Chordata > Actinopteri > Perciformes > Serranidae > Epinephelus > Epinephelus lanceolatus. The sequence goes on from NC_135748.1 coordinate 615,107, forward strand.
AAATTTGAAGTTGATTGGATGAAATCCCTAGGACTAGTTTGTTAAAATACAACATGTGAAAATCACGCCAAAATGACAAGTCAAAATCAAAATGGTTGAATTCCTGTTTGGAGTAGACCATTGGTGCCAGAGACTTTTGTGTGCATCTGGACAACATACACATGTGTACCAATTTTCATGTTCCAACTCCAAAAAAAACCCTATGGGGAGGGGTTTTTGAAAATTTCAAGGGGGCGCAATAGAGGCATTTTGTCCCCCTCATGGGCGATACCCCTATCAGATGCAAGAGCTCACCCTTCTTGACCTATGTATCAATTTTCATGGAGGAGATGAGGTTGCTGAAGCCATCAAAAAGCCAAACGTATTTGATGGCAAGGGCGGTGCCATAGCGGCCACGCCCCTTGACATAGAGAAAAGCTTTTAATAACTTTTGATCAGCATGGTCTCAGAGTGATCTGTACCAAATCTGAAGTTGACTGGACAAAATCTGTAGGAGGAGTTCGTCAAAATACAAGGTGTCGAAATCACAAAATCGCCACCAAAATGAAAAGTTTAAATCAAAATGGCCGACTTCCTGTTTGGAGTAGACCATTGGTGGCAGAGACTTTTTTGTGCGTCTGGGCAACATACACATATGTACCAATTTTCATCTTACTTCTCCAAAAAAAAAAAAACCTATGGTTATGGGTTTTTGAACATTTCAAGGGGGCGCTATAGACGCATTTTGTCCCCCCCATGGGCGGGGCCCCTATGGGATGCAAGAGCTTGCCATTCTTGACCTGTGTATCAATTTTCATGAGGCTATGAGATCGTTGAAGCCATCAATAACCCAAACGTATTTAGTGGTGAGGGATCAATAGTCCACATGCCGCCACATGGACACCATTACATGTAGCTTCACAGCGTTCACAAGGTAGCTTCACCAACTTGTTCTGCATGCATTAGAAGTGGAATGAAGTTGATGCGGTCAAGTTTGTGTCATCAGTACATGTTAAAGTAAAAACTGGTCACTTCCTGTTACCACCGGGTGGCGTTATGAGTAAGGTGGGGTATTAATATATCTGGCTGTTCAGGGCGGAGCCATCATCATATCCAGCAAGTTTGAAGCTGCTGGGTCAAGTATGTGGGCGTGAGGTCTGTTCGAAAATCGATGGCGAGAAAACGAAAATTCCCCAAAGTTTGTCACACTCTAGCGGCCACGCCCCTTGACATAGTGTAAAGCTTTTAATAACTTTTGATCAGCATGTTCTCAGGATGATCTGTACCAACTTTGAAGTCAATCGGACAAAATCCCTAGGAGGAGTTCATTCAAACGTAAAAAATTAAAATCAAAATGGTCGACTTCTTGTTGGGTTTACGGCATGGGTCCAAGAGGATTTTTTGTGCGTCTTGGGATGTTCTATGAGCCCACCAATTTTCATGCGTGTAGGTGAAACTCACAGGCGGGGCTCGAGGCACAAAATTTTCTAGGGGACGCTATGTCACCATTTGGCCCCATCCACACACAACACTGCCAAAATATCAAATTTTTCGCCAGACCAAACGCATGTGCCAATTTTGGTGAGTTTTTGAAATTGGGAAAGGGGCCAAATTGGAGATTACATGTCCGTAATAATAATAATAATAATAATAATAATAATAAACAGCGCGATTACAATAGGGTCCTACGCGGACGACTTCGTCGTTGCTCGGGCCCTAATAATAATAATAAACAGCGCGATTTCAATAGGGTCCTTGGACGACTTCGTCGTCTCTCGGGCCCTAATAATAAACAGCGCGATTACAATTGGGTCCTACGGACGACTTTGTCGTCGCTTGGGCCCTAATAATAAACAGCACGATTTCAATAGGGTCCTCCGCGGACGACTTTGTCGTCGCTCGGGCCCTAATAATAATAAACGCACCCAAAACAAGAGGGACTTTGTCCTTCAGCCGAGGTCCCTAATGATGCTCATCACAGTGACAGTGGCAGTGCTACAGACCGTTCTTTAATTGCGACAAACTTCGGCAAATGACTCAATAACAATGGTAATACATGCAAAAGTGTGTGACCAAAGTCATGATGGCGGGGGGTGGGGGTTACGGCTTTGATCAGCGAATATAATGGGACTTGGGATGTACGCCAAACGCTGGCTCCGTTATGCAGCAGATCCAGCTGTCGCGCGGTCACCAGAATAGGACGTCGCTTTACGTGACGCTTCCGAGTAAGGCTGTCTCATGTTTCTTAATCAGCAATCCTCGCTCCTCACTCCTAACTCCTGACTCCTTGCATGTTTTCCTAAGTGGGAGGGACTAAACAGTTAGATAAGGTGGCTAGATAAGGTGGTTAGCAGTAATTTTCAGAGACTTGGGATGCAGCTCATGTGTTTCTCTAACTTCCTATTTCCTTTTACAGGTCTACTTCCTAACTTGTCACTTCCTTTTCAGTGAAAGTCCTGCACATCAAAATAAGAGTCTGAATGAAACTAAAAGTAAACATGACTGACTGACTGAATTAAACTGAAATGCCTGAAGGGCAGAACAGTAGTCATTGCAAGTGCATGTTGGTGATTATCAGTTTTGGAAGTAATGTGTTACAAAGTAACAAACATTACAAAGTAACATCTTACTGTAATTCTACCACTTTTGGTGGTAACCAATAACTTTTCCAAATTAAGAAATGCAGTGACTAAAATTGGTAGGCAGGCAGGAAACGTGCACAGTTTTTGAAGGTCACAGAAATCCATGGCCACATCAAACAGGGTCCTGCAAGTATCCCCACTGTGCTGGAATGCATATATAAAATCTTAAGCAAAAAAGTCTCCTCTAGCCATACCCTAAACCCAACAGGAAGTCAGCCATTTTGATTTGACTGTGCATTTTTTTGTGCATCCAATCTACCCTAAATTTTGTCTGCACCATCTAATGACCATTGCCATGAAAAGTTGTTAAAAGCTTGAGTTTTTGAAGAAAGGTGTAACTGTGGCAAGAGGTCAAATTTCCATGTTTGCCACAAAACAGGAAGTAACTCCACTGTAGATGGTCAAATCTGCCCCAAGCTTCACATTTGATGACAGTTACAGCCTGAAGACATCTACATGCCAGTTTTTACTCCTCCTAGCAAGTTGACCAAATTCACCTCAAATTTGTTTTGAAAAACCTTAGGACCTTGATGATGCTCTCCGGTGAAAATTGAGAGTTTTTGTCAAACAGCTTTGCTGTGGCATGGCAGCAATTTGGTATGTGTATCTACAAAAGAAGTTGTTTTAACTTGAGCATATATTGTCTAGGTTGCCCAAAATTTGTCATGCTTTGAAAAAAGAGCTGGCTTCATGACATCTACATGTCAATATTGAATTCTACTCATAACACCCCCTGCTGGCAACAGGAAATGTCATGTTTTGTCACAAATTTATAGGCGTGTCCCCGACTAAGAATTTTCATAGTCGAATCTGATTTGACAGATTTTTCCTTTAGTCGACTAATCGTCGAATCATGTTGTTTCCCCCTCATTGATTAATGAGCTCATTTGCGTCAGTTTCCGCTCCAGAGAAAAGAGCTAAAACACCCAAATAAACAAATTTAATTCTTCAGTTGGTATAAAAAGATAATAATAATAAAAGTAAAAGGGTTATCATTTTATCTTTATCTTTATTCCTTTCACTTCATCAAGGTATGATGCTCTAGATGAGCGCGGGCACGCTGCCCAGCCGGGGACAGCCCTCCATTCCGAAACGCCGCCGTTCCGAAACCCCCCCCAACTCCGAAACAAATTTTCAAGTCCATATCAAGTTTCCTGCATCAAACACTGCCGCCCGCTCTCCGGCCGCACTCGCACAATTCTGAAATTCGTTGTACTACAAAAGCTTGAAATGAACGTTCAGCTCATTGTTTTTTATTGAAAATATGTCATTGTCTTCATTTATTATGTATAATTTCGCTAGCAGCAAACACATTTAAAAGGAGACGCATGTCAAGTCTTTTTCCGCACGCTGTCCGTAGTGCTGAAATCCTCACTCCCGGCCGCACTTGCACAACACGTATCCCCAGGGGGGATACGTGTTGTCCCCCCCCCTCTGGTCAGACAGACTAGTAATAATAAAAAATAAAAAAATCTGAGTCTATCATGAAAACAATCAGCGGTGAAATTCGTTTCAAGACACTTCAGGTAAACGAATAACAGCACATACCTCCTCCAAAGTGTTTGTTTATGTGCTCCGCCACGTAAAATCACCGTAGGCCTCAATGCTGCTCTGATGGTCCTGCAGCGCACTCACTCACCTCAGCTTATTTGGATCGAGCAGCTGGGTGATTTATTCATGCGTAGTAATGATTACGCCTACTGATTAAACGCACACGTCATTTTCAGTTTTTTGTTAACAGAAATTAGGCTGATGTTTGTATCAAAATAGGCTATATATCATGAATTACTAGAAAGCATTTTGCATGTTTTCTCAATGAACAGGAAGTTGCTGTAACTTTTGTGTACATGGTCCAATCGCCCCCCCCCCCCCCCCCCCCCCCCCTTTTTTTTAATACCAACCTTTTTTTTTGGCATACCTACATACCCTGGGTCTAATAGTACAGTAATAGTATAGTCCGCACTTACAAAATGCGGACTAAGCTACATAATAAAAATTACGTTGCCTGTATTTTTTTGTATTATGAACAATAGCAAACATATACAAATATTTAATTCAGAATTACATTTTATATTATCATTACTAGATGTCTTTTTTTTTTTTTTCTTTACAATTCAATAATATAAATAATTTTTATACTGCATATTTCACATAGGCAACTGTAACTCTTTGTAGACTGGCAGCTACCAGCTGATTATCAGAATTTTTCTTTTTCTGAATAAGAAATCATTAGAGAAAACATTAGAGTTCATTAAGGCATTACAGAAACATTAGATTGCATTAACAGCAAATTCAAACAAGAGCAGACAGGAAACAGGAAGGCTTCTTACTAAAATATATTAGTGTATTGGTAATGGCAATACTGTATTATAAATTCATGTTTGTGCAGAGCAAATTAGTGAAAAAGGCCTTTCTCTAATATACCCGGTCCAAGTCATAGCTGCTTCTGTTTGCAGTTGATGTTTGCTTATAGTCCAAAAATCATGGTCAGTGTTGGCAGCCCAGTTGTCAGAGGAAAACATCAGCATTGTATACTTCTGCAAATCATGGACATGTTACATTTGTACTTTCCAACATATATCAACATTTCTAAGGTGACTTAGTATATGAACTACTGACTGCCATCAGTAGGTAGAGGGGGAGCTGCTGACCATTTGAATGCCCTGACTCTAATTGCTTTGTTGTGCCACCAAAATTGATTTTTTTTTTTTTTTAACCAAAACATCGGCAAGTATCCTCCTGGGATTGCGCCACCAAAACCAATTGTTTTTTACTGAAACAGCCGGGACTGTGCCACAAAAAGCGGTTGATTTTCACCAAGACATGGCTTTGTTTCCAGTGGGAATTGTGTTGAGTAAACTGGGTATTTTGTGCCTAAACCTAAACACACATTTATCACAGTGATGTTGAAACATAAATAAAAGTGTCAACATATTTGCTACATAATGATGTACATATGGGGACGGCTGTGGCTCAGAGGTAGAGCGGGTCGTCCACCAATCAGAAGATCAGGGGTTCGATCTCCGGCTCCTCCTGTCTGCATGCCGAAGTAACTGAACCCCAAATTGTTCCCGATGGCTGTTCCATCGGTGTGTGAGTGAGTTAAAAAAACTGAGTAGCAGGTGGCACCTTGTATGGTAGTCTCAGCCACCAGTGTATGAATGTGTGTGTGAATGGGTGAATGTGACTCGCAGTGTATAAAGCGCTTTGAGTGGTCGTATAACTAGAAAGGGGGGTTGGGGTCGGGGGGGGGGGGGTGTAAATTGAAATCTGCCGAAGCGGAAAATTGAAGACCTTTTTTCCCTCTAATTCTCTGGGCAGAGAAACACCCTCTGTCTGGCTATATTTTGGGCAAATACATACACAAAACAAACACACCCTCTCCTCTGTTTCTCTTTTATATTAATGTCTCTTCTGGCGCTCCTCGCCCAGGGCTCTGTCTGAGAATGAGTGTGAAGATTGAGGGGCCTGGCTGAGATTATGGATAATCCACCAGAAGATCTGACAGTAAATCAACTCATCCCTTAAGGTGCTTGGGGACTGGATGGAAAATTGTCTTTTCCTCTTTTCTACTCTCACTCCTTTGTTTCCTTTCCCTTTCTTTCTCTGACATCCATCCTCCTCTTTCGCTCCATTATCTATCTCACCTCTCTACAAGAAAACAGTGGTTTCTTCTCTTGCTCTGACTGAACAACAATTATTGCATGTGATTATTATCAAATTATAGGCTAGCAAGAGTAATGCAACAACAACAAATAAATAACCCTGTAGGGGTGGTCTGGGGGCATGCTCCCCCGGGAGAAAATTTTGTGTTTAAATTTTTGATTTAAAGACATCAATTCGGTGAATTCTGAGTGCCAAGGTATGATGGCAGAATATGCCTAGATTTCAACATCTTTGTGCTTTTTATGTGTGAAATGTTCTATTTTTACTGATCTGCCTCTGGAGGGCCAGTGTTTCCCCTATATGCAACTATATGACCAACACTGCTGATTTTTTTTTTTTTTTGTTTGTTTGTTCCTTCTTAGCTCTTTAGAAACAACCATTATATTATTTGGCGCTTCAGACACTTCATATCTAGGCCTATAGAACAGGTCTATACCTTGTCCTTTTATTAAACAAACTAAATAGCCTTCTTATGTTATTTATCTTATTTACATGACGGCATGTCACTTCTGTCTCTACATGTCTCTGCGTTTACAATTCTCCTCTGCTCTCTGTATCGTGCACGAGTTTCGCCCCAATGCCCACACACACACACACACACACACACACACACACACACACACACACACACACACACAGGTGAGCACACTAGAGCACGGCTCGGGCTGCATTTTCCTGGCCCAACCCACAGCACAGTACTAATGGAGCGGAGCCTGTGTTGCGTTCAGGGGTTGCCGTTGTCACATAAATAACAAAACCAAAGAATTTGGCGCAGAGAGAGGAAGAAGAAGCGAGGCTGCCGTGCCAGGATACGAACTATGCTAGGCAGGGACCTGCAGAAGCCTCCGCTCCCGAGCCTCTTCGTCACAAATGCAAGATCACTTTCCAACAAGATCGAGGAGCTGGAGCTCACCATATCCACGCAGAAAAACATTCAGGACTGCTGTGTTATGGTTATCACGGAGACATGGCTCAACCCAACTATCCCGGCAGAGGCTGTTGTGCTAGCGGGCTGCTCAGCACACCGAGCCGACAGGACATCGGACTCTAGTAAGAGCAGAGGAGGGGGACTTTGTGTTTACACAAACAACAACTGGTGCATTAATGCTGTGATTACTGACACTTACTGGTCCCCAGACTTGGAGTTCTTATCAGTAAGAGGTCGCCCTTTCTATCTGCCATGGGAGTTTATAGTCGTCATTATCACTGCTGTTTATATTCCTCCTGATGCTAACATTACAACAGCCTTGGGCTACTTGCTAACTGCCATTAGCAAACAACAGCGGGCCCACCCTGATGGAGTTTTTATAATAGCAGGTGATTTCAACAAAGCCAATTTAAAGACTGTCCTCCCTAAATTTTACCAACATGTCCAGTGTGCCACGAGAGGAAAAAACACGCTCGACCATGTTTACAGTAACATCAAGCATGGATTTAAGGCATCACCTCTCCCCCATCTGGGTCAATCTGACCAGATCTCCTTGTTTCTGACTCCAGCATATAGACCTGTTATCAATACAGTCAAACCAACTGCCATAGCAGTACAAGTGTGGCCAGATGGGGCTTCTGAGCAACTGCAGGACTGCTTTTCCTGCACTGACTGGACTATATTTGAGGATGAAAATATTGACACCTACACTTCCTCTGTATTATTCTACATTAAGTGCTACATGGACAATGTCACCACTACAAAACAGATCCGTGTGTTTCCTGACAGCAAGCCATGGATGACCAAGGACGTACAGCTCCTGCTAAGGGCCTGCAACACTGCTTTCTGGTCAGGTGACACACAACGGTACAGCGAGGCCAGGGCACACCTGAAGAAAGGCATCAGGGACACTAAAGCAGCCTACAAGCAGAGGATCGAGGGCCACTTTGGCAACTCGGACCCCCGTCGGGCATGACAGGGAATACATCACGTTACCAGGCAAAACAATACCTGCAGCCTGACCAGCAGCAGCACTTCAGTGGCAGAGCAGCTCAACCAGTTCTTTGGCCGTTTCGAGGAGGGAAAAGCAGTAACAACCATTGACCCAGCCCCAGCCACCAACAGTCAGCCAGGCACTCATCATCCAGTCTGCTGATGTGAAACGCACACTCCGTAAAATCAACACACGGAAAGCAGCTGGCCCAGATGTTGTCCCAGAGACTGTGCTGTGGAGCTAAGTGATGTATTCACTAAAATCTTCAACCTTTCTCTCAAACAATGCACTGTCCCCACCTGCCTGAAGACGTCCACAATCATGGCAGTCCCATAGCAGACTGCTATAACAACTCTCAATGATTGTCGCACTGACACCTATAATCATGAAGTGTCTGGAGAGACTGGTACTGCAACACATCAAGGCTGCTCTGCCACCCACCCTGGACCCCTACCAATATGCATACAAAACCAACAGATCAACAGATGACTCCATCTCATATGTCCTCCACACTATACTGCGTCACCTGGAGCAACAAGTAGCATATGTAAGGCTGCTGTTTGTGGACTACAGTTCTGCGTTCAACACGATCCTACCCAGCAGACTCTTCACCAAGATGTCTGACCTGGGCATACAGCATAACAGCTGCCTGTGGATTAAGGACTTCCTGACAAACCGGCCACAGTCAGTCAGGATGGGCCCTCGCTGCTCCTCCACTCTGACACTCAGCACAGGAGCCCCACAAGGCTGCATGCTAAGCCCCTTCCTCTACTCTCTGTACACTCATGACTGTGTACCATCTCACAACGCCACCACCATAGTTAAATTTGCAGATGACATGACTGTGGTGGGGCTGATCAGCAAAGGCGATGAGTTGGCCTACAGAGAGGAGGTACAGGGGCTGACAGTGTGGTGCAGAGAAAACAATCTGACTCTGAACATCAAAAAAGCAAAATAACTCATAATTGACTTCAGGAAGAAGCAAGATGTCCATTTGCCACTGTACATTAATGGGGAGAGGGTGGAGAGGGTGTCCAGCTTCAAATTCCTGGGCACACACATTACAGAGGACCTCACATGGACAGTTAACACTACAGCACTGGTCAAAAGGGCCCAACAACGACTGTACATCCTGAGAACGCTCAGGAAGATAAACCTGTCGCAGCAGCTCCTGAGGTCATTCTACTGCTGCTCAATTGAGAGCATCCTCACCCATGGAATCCTGGGGTGGTATGGTAGCAGCTCTACAACAGACAAGAAAATCCCTGCAGAGAGTCATAAAAAATGCACAAAACATCATAGGACACCACCTACCTGCCATAGAAGACATTTTCACCTGCTGCTGCCTGAAGAAGACACATCCTAAAGGACTCATTTCACCCTGCCCATCACTTGTTTGAACTGTTACCCTCCAACAAACACTACAGGTCCATCAGAACACGCATTTTATGAGCATCTTCTATCCCAAAGCCATCACCATAATTAACTCTGAACTGAAAACAAACCCCCAGATCACATCACAACAAAATGTGCAATAATTTGTTAATGTGCAATAATTTTATGAGTACTTTATTTTATCTCTTTTAACTGCATAGGTTGGCATGATGAGTGTATGGTCTGTCTACTGTGTAGATGAGAGTACGAGTGATGGATGAATGCATTTATTTACTTATTCTTATTTTCCATTTATTTTTATTGAGTCCGATCTTGAATGCAGCTGAATTTCGTTGTATGTTCTGTACAATGACAATAAAGTAATCTAAATCTAAATCTTAGACACCTAGGAGCGCCCAGCCACTTCCTAATATAGGAGCTAACCGACCTTTCAATTCCCTCCACAACGGATATTGGAATTTCATAAACTGACAGTTGCCACATTAACCTAGGATATAGTCGAAACTGCAAACACCACAACTTCAACTTTCCTTGAAGTTCTGATTTATCTATTCTATCCAATCCTTCAGCCACATCTTTTCTAAATTTTACCACCTGTTCCTTATCATTCAACTCCACATTGTACCACCTACCTAAGCTCTTTACTGACTTTTACCTAATTGTTGGGATTTCCTCATCATCTATGACAAACTTCGTATCACTTAACTTCCCTCTACGTATTGAGATGCTTCTAGACTTACTAGGCTTGATCTTCATGCTGGCCCACTTAAGGTTCTTATTTACCTTCTCTAGTAGCCTCTTTGCACATGGCATTGTTGTGGTCACCAGTGTCATGTCATCCATGTAAGCCCTAACTGGTGGAAGATGCACCCTGTTCTGCCATCTCTCCCCACCTACCACCCACTTGGAAGCCCTGATGAAATATTAACAACTAATTAACAATTACCTGTGGCACTTTGAAGTAGTCAAATGCACTCCAAATGAGGCTATGTGGTTCTGAACCAAATGCATTTGCAAAATCTAAAAATATTCCATGCAGGTCCCTTATTTTAATCTTCGCTGCCTGAATCTGGTGCCAGATCATGCTAGAATGCTCTAAACACCCTGCAAAACTTGGTATTCCTGCTTTCTGCACCATAGTATCTATTAAGCTATTCTTTTCCAAGTAGCTAGCTAATCTCTGTGCTATTGCACTAAAGAAAATCTTCCCCTCTACATTCAAGAGAGAAATTATCCAGAATTGGCTAAGGAATGAGGACATCCCCTGCCCTACGCCATGCTCTTGGGATAATTTGTTTCTCCCAAACTATTATTAGCTGTTCCCACAAAAATTTAAGGATATCAGGTGCACTTTTATAAACCCGGAAGGGGACTCCATTATTAATATCTTTTGATTCGCCTAACTTTGTCTGGCATTCAACCAGGAGACTCCTTTTCTACTTGTTGATGTGATGGAGCAGATGACTCTGGTGAGAGAGGGAAAGGAGGAGTGTGTTTTATGGTGAATAAGGATGGGCGTGTCGGTTGGAATGTGAGGTGCTCCCGGTCCAGCTGTGGATAACTGCTATAACATTATTCTGTGCAGAGGCAACTGCAGTGTGTCGCTGCCGTGTACAGGAAGAGCAACTCTGCTGTTGTCTTGTTGCAATTATGAGGCATCAGCCAAGCAAAAAAGGGCTAAATCACAGTGCACAAGTTAGAGGAGCTGATTGGATCCAATTTCACTGAAGTTGTACACAGGAAAAACTGGAAAGTCTTCTTTCCTGAGTTAATATTATTTTCCTCTAAAATATTATTTTTAAATTATTTTGGATTGTATTTATTACCTGCTGCCAAAAGAGTGGGAGAAAAGATTCAGACTAAATTCTATTGGTGTAATATAGCATAACCAAACCCACTAATGTTAAGTTTTGTTTCTGCCGCCATTAGTCTTTTGCATCGCCTGGAAGAGTGGTCCGTCAGGGGAGCAACAAGTCATTCTAGGAACTTTTCTTAAAGTCATTTGACGTAAAATGCCAGGTGAGTTTATTATTATTGGCTTGATTAATGCGTGTAAGGTAAAACTGTTACATAAAAAGAAAGCAAGGGTGTTTGCGCTCTTACTCTTGATGGATGTCAAGGTAGCATGTTTAATGGTCCATCAAAAATATATACAAAAATATATAACAAGTGCTACCATAGTGTGAAAAACAAAAGAAACAAAAGAAAACTGACCAGAAACGTTTCGGCTACACAGCCATCCTCAGTCTGCCTAAAGGGCAAATCACACACCTGTGCTCTATTTGTAGATTGGAGGCAGAGTCAATCAGTGCATGGATCCATACATGTTCCAGGGCCACAAGTACAGATACTCAGGGGATGATATCTAAAGCTATTATAGCATATTAAAGCATAATCAAATTACTAAGAGAAGAGGCCTGATTTTAGATCAAAAAAAAAGAAAAGATGCCAGCACTCACAAATGTCCTTTTGGTAAATTTAATAAACCAACTTGGGTGGTGTTACCAGAAACACAGACGTTTCGACAGAAAGTCTTCTTCAGTGTTCTGATTTTAGATCAACACTAACAGTTTCAAAACTAGCAACTTGTGTGTGTATGTGAAGAGAAGAAAACATGGCAAGCGAGTTGGTGCCCCCCCCAAATACCCTCAACTTCACAACTACTGCAAGCAGCAGCAGCAGGTCCAGTGGCCGTAGGAATGGAGGAGGGAGAAGTGCAACCCGAACCATCCAAAAACAGATGACTCTGGGCAGTCTCCTTCAAAGAAAAGCTGATGCGGTGGCAGGTCCAGTCGGCACAATACAGGAGCGAGCACGAGCAGAGATAACTGCCTATTGATGCAAGCCTGTTATTCAGGGAGACGAAGACCCCCTCCTCTGGTGGAAATGTGATGGAGCCAGGCGTTTTCCTCTGATGTCGAGGGCTGCCCGAAAGTACCTGTGCATTTGTGCCACAAGCTCTCCATCAGAGTGGGTGTTCAACACCGCGGGCAAAGTTGTCAATCCATTACTTGCCCTGCTCCAGCTGGAAAAGTAAACAATGCTGGATTTTCATTTTCAGTGAGGAGTAGCCTGTTCTGATGGACAGAAAAGCTCAGACTTTGAGACTTTGTGAACTTTTCAAACTAAAGGCAGGCTCTAAAAATAAACCAGCGAACAGTATTTCCCGTTGCGTTCTAAGGATAGGATTATATATGCCCATTTTCGGATATGCCTTCTTATTTATTCTTCTGTTTTTCTTATTTGATAAGCCCTAGTACTGGATGCTGTAGAGCTGTGCCTTTAATTCATTTGATTTATGTTGATAGGTTCTAAAAATAAACCAACAGACTTCACCCGTTGCGGTCTCAGGATATGCTGTATAGCACACATTATCGTTACTGCCGTTGTTATTTATTGTTCGGCTACTTTTTTGGAAGTGGACTGTAGCCAACAGACAGTGTTGTTGTTTCATTCTGTTTGGTTGACTGACTGCTGTATTTGTATACTTTTAAAAATATTTATTAATAAAAGTTGTTAATGTTGTACATGTTTTGTTGTTATTTTTTCAGTATTCTTAGGCCTGTGTGATGTTTGCTATTCTGTTTCTGAACGGTATAGGCACAAGTCAACATTTTGGCGACTCCCTCTGAGCCTTTCAAAGTGATTTTTAATTAGTCACGGTCATACCGTATACTCCGGGAAAATGTGGGGAAGGTTTAACGGTGACAAAATTTTGATACCGCCCAACTCTAGTAGGGGCCAAGTTTTCACCTGCACTTAGGTCTGTAAACACATGGGTTTTACTCTGAATAGAGTCCAGTTATGGGGGCAGTTTTTACCTGCAGATGCAAATGTACATTTTTGTCATTGGAGTACACATTTTGACTTTGTCGCTGTTAAAATTACTAAATTGCTCTGATTATCTTTGATAGTGTAATTAAAACTTGATTTTTTTCCCCATCATCAATGATGCAGGCTGTGCAAGTGAAGTACAGAGATCACCAGAAGTGACTTTATTATGATGGGCAACTGACCTTCAGATCCTTTTTTGTACTGGAGAATGTGGCTTTGGGTGGTCCACAGTGACGACATACCTGGGACTGCGAATTTACCAAGGGAAGGCAATATGTGGCAGCAATCAGATGCAAGCTTGCCCTGCAGCAGCAGGTCAGACAAGAGGTAATCACAGTCCAGTTGAGCACCACAGTGCCACTGATCCTGCCATTGCAGCTGGTGAGAAGGACAAAGACCTTTCTTCCCAGCAGGAATTGCATCACCAATTGCACAGCCCACCGCTCAAGCATCACAAGGAACCCAATGGAGGAGCACCAGAGAGGCCAATCCAAAAAGCCAAAGTCAAGTGGCCAAAAGCCAGTGACAAAGATGCATGGAGAAGCTTTGACCAGAGCCTACACATCACCCTCATGAGTATGGTAAAAGGCAGCACAAGCTCCAAACTAAATCTAGTTCAAACTAAATCCTTCAGCTAGTAAAAGAGAGATGCCTCTTGCAGAAGTCGTGGAGGACAGCCAAGGACCACAAAAAGGAGGGCTTGAAGAAACTGTGGAACCAGATCAAAGTAGAGACTTGCAAACCTGAGGCGAGCTGAAAGGGTCAGGAAATGCAGAATCTGCAGGGAAAAAGCAAGGGCAACCTTCTACCAGGGCCCTTTCAAGTACAGAAAACCAGAACACTGCAGACCACTGAGCAGAAACTGGTGAAATACATCAAAATCCAGCTCCGTGACAAAGAGAAAGCCCCCTTGGATCACCAGGGCATGTACCTCACCCACCCGAGCCCCCTTGCAGTTTGACACCTCTCCCCCCAAATGCTCCAAAGTCAATGAGGTGGTAGAGCAAGCAAGAGCTGCGTCAGCACCCGGACCAAATGGCAAACTCTATGTATATACACGCTGTGTATGACGGGGATCGGTCGCAGCCAAGAACTTGTGCACATGAGCGGCTGCTGGCATTGCAGATTGTTGCATTGCAAAAATGTATACCTAAACATTGTGTAAATCATAAGAGACAGCCTAATTAGAGATTGGATTGTAATTTGTGTCAAAGGCAGCTGAACAATTGGCCAAGTGTGGATCTGGAGGCTGACTGTAGAGGAGTATTTTCAGGCCAGCCGGGAAAGCCCGGAGGCTGGCAGTTTAGGAGTTTTTCAGGCCAGTGGGGGTATCTCGGAGGCTGGTAGTAGAGGAGTATTGTCATGTCAGCCGGATATTCCGGAGGCTGACAGTAGAGGAGTGTTTTTTCAGGCCAGCCGGGTATCACAGAGGCTGGTAGTAGAGGAGTATTTTCAGGTCAGCTGGATATTCCAGATGCTGACAGTAAAGGAGTGTTTTTCAGGCCAGCCGGGTATTCTATTCCGAAAACTTCCAAATCTACACAGCTCAGGAGCTCTCAACTGGTTGCCACCGGCTGGAGAAAGGAGTAGCAATTGTTTGCTCCATCATTCCCATCCTTTTCACAGCAGCATTTGAGATCATCCTGATTGGTGGAAGACAAATGGTCTGCAGAGTCAGATCCCAGTCAGGTCAGCGACTCCTGGCCCTACAAAGGATGTCACCACCCTCTTTCAGACAGTCACATACACCTCCAGACTACTTAAAAGGCTTGAGAAGCTGCTAACATGGGCCCAGATGAAAATAAAACCAGCCAAGTCCCGCAGTCTCTTAATCTGGACAGGAATCAATAGCAACAACATCTCCCTCTTAGTTGATGGTGAGAAAATCCCGCTTTTAGTGCACTAATAGCTCTGAAGGTGAACTCAAAAGCCAGCAACTACATCTGTAAATGGCTGGGCCTTCCCAGATGCCTTTCCATCATAGCAGTGTTTGGGAGAAACACTGCTGCAGCTGGGCAGGACTGTTTTGGATAGGAACAGCATCCAAGATGTGGTATAAAGCCACAAAGAAAGAAAGGAAAGACCTTGTAATCTCCCAAGTGGTGAAGATGGAAGAGGAGAGCTACAAAATCCAGGCAGTGGGCCAACAGCAGCAAGGGAGATGAACAACCTGGAAAGCTGTGACCAACAAGGCTTTTACATGGGCAGATAAGTGGAGAATACCCCACACAAGGCTGTGCTTCCTCATCAGGGCCACGTTGGACCACGGGCTTGAGATGATGCAGAAGCAGAGGAGGAGGCTGAGGCTGACCCCGATATCACCCTGTGCCTGGAACTGAAACAGAAGTGTATGCAGAAATACCAGCGAGAGTGGAAAGATTCAAATACTTGGGAAGATACAAATACTTGGCTTGACAGTGTCCGTGAAAATGAATACAAAGTGAATTGTGAAATACTATGTCAGCGAGTGTTTCCTGTGCTGCACGGTGGGCTGGCAGATGTATGACAGCATGCTTAAGGAGAACAACATTCAACCATCTACCCCTCTGCCTTGCAGCGTGGCTGTCTGCTAGTCGTGGCATGTGGACCGGAGTTGTCCGTGTCATGCAGCTTCACTTCTGAAGTGATTAAACCATGGCTCACTCTCCAGTAGCGGCGCCAGGATTTTGATTGTGGGTGGGCCTCCAGAAAACTGGATGGGCCAGTTAAAATAAGCAAAAAACAGGTTCCCCTTTATCTCCGTTTCAGCGCTTTTCTGCGGCATTGAGGACAGCGACGCCGGTGCACTAGTGTGGCTCCCTTGGGTCGCTGTCCTCAGCTCAGTGTTGAAGTGGACAATGACATACACCTTTAGAAGTAGAACTAACTTCATATCTCTTTTGAACGTTCCCAGCACACACTTTGGAGGGTCTTCTCCATTTATTCATAAAACACAGCACGACAGGCAACTGTCCAACGTTATTTAACTGTTTTCTTATTTAAATTCAGTAGCCTCTTATTATTATTATCTTATTATTCAGAATTACAGAAGAACATACACTGCTCAAAAAAATAAAGGGAACACTAAAATAACACATCCCAGATCTGAATGAATGAAAAATTCTTATTAAATACTTTGTTCTTTACATAGTTGAATGTGCTGACAACAAAATCACACAAAAATTATCAATGGAAATCAAATTTATTAACCCATGGAGGTCTGGATTTGGAGTCACACTCAAAATTAAAGTGGAAAAACACACTACAGGCTGATCCAACTTTGATGTAATGTCCTTAAAACAAGTCAAAATGAGGCTCAGTAGTGTGTGTGGCCTCCACGTGCCTGTATGACCTCCCTACAACGCCTGGGCATGCTCCTGATGAGGTGGCGGATGATCTCCTGAGGGATCTCCTCCCAGACCTGGACTAAAGCATCCGCCAACTCCTGGACAGTCTGTGGTGCAACGTGGCGTTGGTGGATGGAGTGAGACATGATGTCCCAGATGTGCTCAATTGGATTCAGGTCTGGAGAACGGGCGGGCCAGTCCATAGCATCAATGCCTTCGTCTTGCAGGAACTGCTGACACACTCCAGCCACATGAGGTCTAGCATTGTCTTGCATTAGGAGGAACCCAGGGCCAACCGCACCAGCATATGGTCTCACAATGGGTCTGAGGATCTCATCTCGGTACCTAATGGCAGTCAGGCTGCCTCTGGCGAGCACATGGAGGGCTGTGCGGCCCCCCAAAGAAATGCCACCCCACACCATTACTGACCCACTGCCAAACCGGTCATGCTGGAGGATGTTGCAGGCAGCAGAATGTTCTTCGCGGCGTCTCCAGACTCTGTCACGTCTGTCACATGTGCTCAGTGTGAACCTGCTTTCATCTGTGAAGAGCACAGGGCACCAGTGGCGAATTTGCCAATCTTGGTGTTCTCTGGCAAATGCCGAACGTCCTGCACGGTGTTGGGCTGTAAGCACAACCCCCACCTGTGGACGTTGGGCCCTCATACCACCCTCATGGAGTCTGTTTCTGACCGTTTGAGCAGACACATGCACATTTGTGGCCTGCTGGAGGTCATTTTGCAGGGCTCTGGCAGTGCTCCTCCTGTTCCTCCTTGCACAAAGGCGGAGGTAGCGGTCCTGCTGCTGGGTTGTTGCCCTCCTACGGCCTCCTCCACGTCTCCTGATGTACTGGCCTGTCTCCTGGTAGCGCCTCCATGCTCTGGACACTACGCTGACAGACACAGCAAACCTTCTTGCCACAGCTCGCATTGATGTGCCATCCTAGATGAGCTGCACTACCTGAGCCACTTGTGTGGGTTGTAGACTCCGTCTCATGCTACCACTAGAGTGAAAGCACCGCTAGCATTCAAAAGTGACCAAAACATCAGCCAGAAAGCATAGGAACTGAGAAGTGGTCTGTGGTCACCACCTGCAGAACCACTCCTTTATTGGGGGTGTCTTGCTAATTGCCTATAATTTCCACCTGTTGTCTATTCCATTTGCACAACAGCATGTGAAATTGATTGTCAATCAGTGTTGCTTCTTAAGTGGACAGTTTGATTTCACAAAAGTGTGATTGACTTGGAGTTACATTGTGTTGTTTAAGTGTTCCCTTTATTTTTTTGAGCAGTGTATTTAACCATAACAGCTGCATAACAAAGATGGCCGTTTACCTTTGGGGCTTACAGCAGGAGATGGCGAGGTTTTGTGCTGAACACTGCAAGAATGTCCTTATATTCCAGTGAATCAGTCAATTCCCTTTCAAATGAAAGCAGGGACAAAGAGTTCAGTCTGTCTGTCAACATTGTTGGTGCCTGTTTTATCTGACTGACAGCTGAAAAGAGTCTCTCCACAGTACATGTGGTCATTGGCAATGTGAGGAGGGCCCGCAGGAGAGTGTTCATGTTGGGGAATATATCACAGGGGCATGCGTCGAGCACTTCAACCAGTGAAGAAAGTGTTTCTTTTTTCTCATTTGTGGACTTTCTTTTAAGCTGCTACACAAACATAGTGTGCTCTGCGTCCTGCACGGGAATGGAAAAGTGCGCGCAGGCGGGCTGGATGAGAGCCTTGTCACCAAAGGTGTCTGACCGTGGCAAGCAGGCAACAGCGGCTCTCATAAAGCCATATGTGTCAGGCTTGAAACGGGTGTTCAGCTCCATCATCTATTTGTCCAGTATGTCATTCCATAATTTCTGTAGGTCCGAGTTTTGCTGTACAGATGCTGATTTGCCCAGAGTAGAATCAACATGCGTATTGGATAACCTGGCCAGCAACTTCCTCTTGCATGATCCAGTGATATCCCAGCACACAATCTCATGTTTATTCATTTTTATTTGTTCATCAGCTCATCTGTCAGTGCCATTACTTTCTCAAATGCATCATTTTCATTCCTGAATTTTGTGTAGCTGTCCTTGAGCCCTTCGATCAGATCAATACAATCTGTAACTGATAGTGTGGAAGATTGCAAGCCCTTGGTGGCATAGTTGCTGACTTCAAATAACTGGTTGAAAGTGACAAGCAGAAACAAAAACTTTTTCGTTTGCATTTGGTGCAGTAGGGAGTCAGCTTCTTCAGCCACCTGTTCTGGCAGGTGTTCGAGCTCCCCGTGCCCTCAGGAATACCTCTAATTCGGATGTTATTGCGGAGGCTCTGGTCCTCCAAATCAGCAAGTTTTACTTCCAGCTCTGTTATCTTACCCCTGTTGTCCACATTTTTCTTGTCTGTGGTGTCAATATGCTTGGAAAGAACTGAAACATCTGAACATAGTTTAGCTACATCCTTCGTGTAGGAGGAGATCTTGTGGAGAATTTTGTCCAGTGTATCCGTCAGTTCTGTGAACTTGGATTCCATAAAATGGCGCTGCTTGGCCATGGCTAGCTTGATAGTGCAAATTAGCTTTTACTCTATATCATTGCTGGATTCCCTTGATGTTTCACTTCAATTAGTGACGGGGTGCTTGGTTGACCACGGTTATTTAGGTCTCTGAGACTGCATTGTTGGATATTTGTCTTTAACACACAAAGGTTGAGCTATTATGTAAGATTAGATGGTTTGGGAAGGAAGCGGCAAGAGCGACAAAGCTATGCAGCCATCTTGTCTTCAGGTCACGTGTCCTCTCTCTAGACTTTGTGTTTCTTTGGCTCAACTGTGGGTTGTGTTGGACAAATATTAATTGTGCCGCAGTATACTATTACTGTATTCATTTGGATTAGTGCAGTGTTGAGGTGGTTGGGATGTTTTCCTGCCACAACAAGAGAGTATTTGGGGCGGCTGTGTCTGTTCATGTGCCAGCCGACATGTTGTCATACGTAAACTATCAAGCTACTCTATCTTCCACAGGAAGTTCTGACAAATGTTTCAGAATAAAAGCCTATTTAGAAAATGGAGGGATTCTCCCAGCCGAGGTTGTAAGGGGCTTTTAATTTGAAGCAAGTGTTGAGTTTGAAATGACGGTGCGATATGTTAACTTTATAAAGACAACGGAGCGGATAAAAAGTAAATATATAAACACACAGAGGGATTAATAAATAATGGACCGTCTATGATGTAGTTTGTTTCAAATGAAGCTGGGAGAACTTCTGCAGATGACAGGTGGGGGTGTCGTATGAAAAGTCTGCAGTGTAGAGGGTGAAGAGTAACGGTGCCAGCACCATCCCCTGTGGGGCCCCCGTACTGCAGACAACCAAGTCCGATACACAATCCTGGGTCCTGACATACTGCTGCCGGTCCGTGAGGTAGTCCAGGATGCAGGATGTGAGGTGATTAGCCACCCCTATTTGCTCCAGCTTCTGGGCTTCTCCAGGTGAGAAAGAGCTCTATGCAGGAGGAAGATGATGGCGTTGTCCACCCCAATGTCAGGCTGGTAGGCAAACTGCAGCGGGTCCATTGAAGGGCCTACTACGGGACGGAGATGAGACAGGACCAGCCGCTCCAGAGTCTTCATGAGGTGCGATGTTAATGCCACTGGTCTGAAGCTGCTGAAGTCCTGGGGGTGCGGAGTCTGCGGAGTGTGAGGGGGGTTGCAGCCGTGATGTCTGGGCCGGGGGAGGGGCAGACTGATCAAATCTATTGAAGTATTGAAGTATTGAAGTAGATTCAGATCATTCACCCACTTCTGGTCGCCTCAGGCCTGGGAGTCCAGTTGTTTGTGTCCTGAGATGGTTTTCAGACCTCTCCAGACTCCGCTGACGTCACTCTTCTTTTTATATTCTTCCTTTCCCTGCCTGATGTTTCTCTGTAGCTCCTTCCGCATAGCCTTCAGCTCCTCCCTAGTTCCAGAGTTAAAAGCTCTCCGCTTCTCATTCAGGAGAGCTTTTATATCTGGAGTAATCCAGGGTTTGGTGTTGGAGAAGCATTGTACAGTCCTGGTGGGTACAGTGCTTTTCGTTAATATAATCCGTAATGCATGATGTCAGTCTGTCAATGTCCTCCCCATGGGAATTACTGAGTACCTCCCACACAGTGGTCTTGAAGCAGTCCTTCAGGGCCTCCGCGGCCTCATCAGACCACCTCTTCACCGTGCGGGTGGTTGCTGGTTCCCTCTGCACCAGAGGTTTGTAGACAGGCAGAAGATGAACCAGGTTGTGATCAGCTTTTCCCAGAGGGGGCAGGAGGTATGAGTGGTATGCCTCCTTGGTGTTGGTATGAAATAAATCCAGTGTTTTATTGTCTCTGGTGTGGCAGGAAACATACTGGGTGAAGGTGGGCAGGATGGTGGAGGGACAGGCGTGGTTGAAGTCCCCAGAGATCAAAAGGGGGGCCTGAGGGTGCTGTGTTTGCAGCCTACTCGTAACAGAGTGGAGAATGTCAAAGCAGACTCAGCCTTTGCAGACAGGGGTATATACACTGCTACCATTATGACATGAGAAAAACTCCCTGGGTAGATAATATGGTCTCATGCCAACAGCCAGCAGCTCAATGTCCCTGCAGCAATGCTGTTCCTTAATAGTGATGTGCCTAGAGTTACACCATATATCATTCACAAACACAGCTAGCCCTCCTCCTTTCCTCTTACCACTGTCCGCTGTCCTGTCGAGCCTGATGAGCTGGAATCTGTCAAGCGCGGCGATCGTGTCCGGTACTTCCACGTTCAGCCATGTCTCTGTAAACACCAGCACGCTGCCCTGCCGGTACTCCCTCTGACAGCACGTCCATCTTGTTGGGGAGCGATCTTACGTTCCCCATAACGACGGATGGGTGGACGGGTTTGTACTGTTTCCTCTGGTATCGGTGCTGCACTCCGGCGCAACATCCTCGTCTCCTTCTCCGTTCCTAGCTTAAACATTGTAATGTGTCATAATGCACATATTTTTATTTATATTTTATATTTATATTTTTAATGCATATATTTTATTTTTACACACATACTTAGCATGTTATACGTATTTTATATCGTACTATATAATGACGAAAACTCTGTCTGTGGGTGTGTCTGTCTGTGTCTCTGTTCCACGTTTTTCTCCTGACTGACTTGGTCAATCCATGTGAAATTTGGCACAGTGGTAGAGGGTCATGGGAGGATGCGAATGAAGCAATATTACATCAATTGGCGCTATAGCAACCGATTGAAAACTTTGAATGGGCATATCTCATGCCTCATATGTCGTAGAGACATGAAACTTTGCACAGAGATGCCTCTCCTCATGAGGAACAAATTTGCCTCAAGAACCCATAACTTCCGGTTATACAGATTTTCCGCCATTTTGAATTTTTTGAAAAACACTTAAAATCGATCTCTTCCTAGGAAGGTTGACCGATCTGCATGAAACTCGGTGAACATAATCTAGGGACCAATATCTAAAGTTCCCTCTTGGCAAAAGTTGAAAAAGTTACTAAAACTGAGCTTCTATAAGACAATGAATATTGCAGAGGTCGTGGCTGATCATATAAAGGTGTATAACATCTCAAGGGTTTCACCGATCACCATGCAACTTTGTAGGCATATCACCACACATAATCTGAGGGGACCCCTCCATTATTGAGCCGATCAAACAAAATGGGGGCGCTAGAGAGCTAATTTCTTATCTAGGCCTAACCGCCATATCGATTTTTACTAAACTTGGTAGATAGGTAGAACAGGACGCCTCAAGGTGACTGGAGAAATTTAACTCTAATTGGCAACTGGGTGGTGCTATAATAAGAGAAAAATGCTTAAAAATGGCTAAAATGCGACCGATCGCTGTGGCTCCCCCTGTGGCCAAATGTTTGTTTGTTTTTTTTCTAATTTTTGGTATGACTAAGTCATGGTATGGTATGCTGTACATAATCACTGTCAGTGTGTCATTCTGTCTGTCCCACGTTTTTCTACTCACTGACGTGGTCAATCTATGTGAAACTGCACATTGAGGCACATTGGCATAGGTAGAAGGTGACAAAGCTACCAATGGGTATGGACTAGTATATAAATACTTTACAAAATAGGTTTAAACATTGTAGCATAATGCACATATTTTTTTTTTTTTTTTTTTACTTTTACATACGTCTAATTTCGGGGCGGCACGGTGGTGTGGTGGTTAGCACTCTCGCCTCACAGCAAGAGCGTTGCCAGTTCGATCCCGGGCGTGGGAGCCCTTCTGTGCGGAGTTTGCATGTTCTCCCCGTGTCAGCGTGGGTTCTCTCCAGGCGCTCCGGCTTCCTCCCACAGTCCAAAAACATGCAGATTGGGGACTAGGTTAATCGATAACTCTAAATTGTCCATAGGTGTGAATGTGAGCGTGAATGGTTGTCTGTCTCTATGTGTCAGCCCTGCGATAGTCTGGCGACCTGTCCAGGGTGTACCCTGCCTCTTGCCCGATGTCAGCTGGGATAGGCTCCAGCCCCCCCGCGACCCTCAAGAGGATGAAGCGGTTAGAAGATGAATGAATGAATGAATACGTCTAATTTCTGCTTATTATAATTCTCTATACCTTACATTAAAGTGACTGTAATGTTATACAAGTGAAGAATGAAATACTCAGAATGGATATTATTGGTCCTGACTGATGCCTGTGGAATAGTGTACAGTCTTTGAATCCACGAAGTAAAAGTCGGGCCAAATCCAAATTTGCTTAATGTTTTAAAAAGGTGTCCATATTCGATTCGGTTAAAAGCTTTGTGTGCGTCCAGTGAAATGACTATCTCTGGGAGTTGGCTTGAGTGTTCAGAATACACTATATTGAAGAGGCGGCGCAGGTTATGATATAGCTGCCTGCCCCTTATGAAGCCTGTTTGGTCAGGGTGCACAATAGTTGGTACAATAGATTCCAATCGAAGAGCGAGTATTTTTGTAAGTATTTTATAATCACATGTAAGTAGGCTGATTGGTCGGTATGATTCGCACCTGATTGGATCTTTACCTTTTTTTGGCAGAACAGAAATTGTGGCCTGGGTCATAGATAAAGGGAGTTTTTTTTTTGTATAAGCGATTCTGTGTAGACAGAGCGTAGGAGAGGTGTCAATTTATTGGCAAAAGTCTTATAAAACTCAATGGGGTATCCATCTGGGCCTGGTGCTTTTCTATTTTTCATCAGTTTTATTGCTTGACCAATTTCAGCATCAGATATTGGTTCTTCAAGGCTGGATTTATCTTCGTCACTTAGGGTGGGTAAATCCAGATTATCTACAAAATTGTTTGCATGACAACTATCCGAACTAAATAGGGAGAAGTAAAAATTTTTAAACTGATCGTTTATATCTTTCAGATCTGATTTGATAGAGCCATCAGTGGCTTGTATTTCTGTAATATGATTGGCGACCGAAAATTGACGTAACTGATGGGAAAGCAGCCTACTTGCACGTTCTCCATGTTCGTAGTGACTCTGTCTTGATTTTAGAAATTTCTCTTCAGCCTGTTTAGAAGCAAGAAGATCAAACTCTGTCTGCAAAGCGATCCTTTTCTTACGGAGGTCTGCTGATGGAGAGTCAGAGTATTGCTGATCAACGTCATGGATAAGCATGGTTAATTCTGTGAAGCGTTTCAACCTGCTTTTGTTTAGTCGAGCTGTGTATTCTATTATATGACCCCTTAAATATACTTTTAGTGTTTCCCATAAGGTAAATATATTGGTATCTGGCAGCTGGTTAGTTTCAAGGAAAAAATCAATCTGAGCCGAGATGAAGTCTACAAAGTCCTTTTCTGCTAAAAATGTAGGATTGAGTCGCCAGTTGAGCCGCGTGGCTACGTTGTTTCATCAGGTGGGAGAATACTTTGCTTCGCTTTACGGGGTGGTTGAGTCCCCTCACATTCCAGCTTACAAATTTTGTTGATGCTCTACTCATCCCATCTGTAAAGGCCATGACTGGAAAAAGGGAACTGACTGGTGTCTAGTGACAAGTTTGCCCGGTAATAGATCCACATCTCCAGCCCTGGGGAGAAGGGGGGGTGAGAGAGAGAGAAAGACAAGGGACACGGCGAAAAACTAACAGTAACCAAAAACACATAAAGAACCCCTAATGTAACATGTAACCCCAATTGCTGGCCTCTCCCCAACTGAGAGGCTGCACCCTCCCTCCCTCTTAAGCCATTATGAAGTAACCTATTCAACATCTTACCTATCGGGGCTGAGGCCCCATAAGAACCTTATGTACTAACAATTTAGCTTAACAGCTGTAACATTTCAAGTCAAGGAGACCTGTTCAGTGTGTGCATGAGTGTCTGTATTCATATCTATGTATGTGAGTGTGTGTGTGTGTGTGCGCGCGCGTGCGTGTGAGTGTGCAAGTGCGTGACAATATGCCTGTGGAGTTGATGTATGTATGTGTCTGAGTCTGTGTATCTGAAATAAAATAAAAATGTGCATATGTGTATTACAGTATGAAAGCTTGCAAACCAACCACTTATTAACAGGTTGATCTCAAGTTATATTACCCAGTACAGCAACATTGTGAAGAATACTGACCATCTCTGGTGATCCTAATCAACTGTTAGTTGAGAAAACGATATCAACAACAGTTTTAGTAAACCAATTCAGTGTAACTGTAGTCAGTCATGGCATTTGCAAGAGATAAAGCAAAACTAAATAAAATATAAGCCTATGTTTTCTTGACAAAATGGGAATTCACAAATAAATCGCTTATTATCAGACTGACTGTGTGACCTGACATCAATGTGACATAACATCGGAACAGCACTGTTAAGGTGTTATCTATAACAGCTGGTGTCAACTATGTGAAATTAGAAAATAAAATAAAATAAACGATAACAGCAACAGTGTTTCCTGAAAAAATTAAATGCCTCTACTGTCAGCCAGACTGGCCCCTAAAGCCCAAAAACCGTGTCAGCCTCAGAGACTTAAATCAGAAGAAATAGAATATGACACTGTATGTGCATTACCATCCACAACTTAAAAAATAAAGTACTCTTTACTTAGTGTGTTTTACGATGACACAATTACATTCTATTTAAATGGAGTCTGGTGAGTTTGGTGTTAGCGTTCACAGGGCTGTTTTTGATTCAAACAAAAAGGATCTTACTCTTTAACAAAAAGCTTTATCTCTGGAGGGATCCTTTCCATATTGTAAAAGACTTAGAATAATAACATAAGCTCTCAGGGGTAAAAAAAAAAAAAGTCACTTTTATTGGATGTACATGAGATAGTGCATAATTGCCCCAAATGATTACATTGCAGCCTGTTTCACAGTACCAGCTGTGAAATAGTACTGGATGAATTTCAAAAACTGTTGTTTCCATTGATCACTAAGTCACAAAAAAGTGGGAAAATAGAGTACAAGTTCAAACTACTTAAGCTCCTCTTCAGCTGTTGCAGGTGGTCAAAATCAATCAATCAATCAATTTTATTTATAAAGCCCAATATCACAAATCACAATTTGCCTCACAGGGCTTTACAGCATACGACATCCCTCTGTCCTTATGACCCTCGCAGTGGATAAGGAAAAACTCCCCAAAAAAAACCCTTTAACGGGGAAAAAAAACGGTAGAAACCTCAGGAAGAGCAACTGAGGAGGGATCCCTCTTCCAGGACGGACAGACGTGCAATAGATGTCGTACAGAACAGATCAGCATAATAAATTAACAGTAATCCGCATGACACAATGAGACAGAGAGAGAGAGAGAGAGAGAGAGAGAGAGAGAGAGAGAGAGAGAGAGAGAGAGAGAGACAGACAGACAGACAGAGAGAGAGATGCAGGTAATAACAGTAGCTTACAACAACATTATTGAAAGTAATAATATTATAGTTATAGTTCTGGCTACTGTGGTACAATATGTTGAAAGTATGTATTAATATCTGGCAGTATACATGTGTGACAATAGTCATATGTGTATAATAACAGTAGAAGTATGACTATTGACTAATGATGGCAGCAGCAGCAGGAGGCATCTGGCAGGACCACGGCAGCAGCACAACCACACACAAATGATGGTTGGTGGTAAATTTAATTACTTACCTACAAACTACAATTACTTCTAGATAGCTTAATCAATAACAGTGCATATCTTATGAATATTTAACAAGTTACAATTGCTGGGAAAAATAGTGGAGAATAATATGAAGCATAGTATGTCCCTCTGCATGTATAGTAAGATTTTTTTTTTTTTTTTTTTTAAATGTAGTGGGAGAGTATTTTGACAGAATGGTAATAATGAGTGGCACTAATGCTACAAGAATAATTAATTACAGGAACAAAGTAGTGTTTACTACTTGATGAAACTAAAAACAGCAGTCAGCACTGTTCCAGTGATCTTTAGTGTTCAGTCTGTGAGCATATTCTTTGAGTTTCTTTGTTGGTTACAGTAATACAGGCACAGCCAGAAGCCTTCATATGAGTGGTTGATGGAGGTGTAATGACAATGACAAATTACAGCAATTATGTGTTATTGTAGGCCATTATGTATTTTGTAGGTTTTGAGATGTAGGCTTTCTCTGTAATTGCTGGCTTATAAACGGCATAATAATCATGGGCCAGGCAGTCACAGGGGCTACCAAGGGCGACCAGTACTTGTTGCCATGGTAACAAAACATTTATCCGTAATGCCGCTCTGTAGATGGCGAGGACAAGAGTACTGGCAGCAGGCAAATTAGCCCAAATAGCAGATGGGGAGGACAAGAGGGTGCTGGACAGCTGACTGAATGAGAGCTGGTGGGTGCTGCAGATGTGTGGGTGGGTGGGCCGAAAATGTGTGACTGCATAAGGGAAAGGGTATGACGACAGTCTTTCAGACAATGTGTTTGTGACCAGTGTGTATAAATGTGTGTATTATTTTGTTGTGTTGAGAATGAAAGGCAGTCAATGTTCAGAGATTAAAGCTTCGATACAATAAGCAATATGTGACAGCACGATATGAATGTGAACAGATAATACAATCTGAAAAAAATCGCCAGACCTGGCTTACTAAATCTTTCCTTCTACTGAACACCAAGAAAACTGTCTGTGTGATGTTCCCTAAATGGTCAATAGAGGCAACACATTCTAATGTATACTTCAGTGGGGAGCAGCTTGGTCTTGTTAAAGAATTTAAGTATTTTGGGATTGTCCTAGATCCCACCCTAACCTTTAAGAATCATGTAAAAAAGATATCTAACATAATCAAATTTAATCTACAAAATTTCAGGCAGATCAGGACGTCTTTAACAGAGAATGCAGCTAGAATGTACTTACATGCTACGATCTTCTCGCATATCGATTATTGTTTTGTCAATTGGTCATATTCAGGTACAGCAATTCTTAAGCCCATACAACTGCTTTACAAAAAGGCCTTGAAAGTGTCTGATAAAAAAACGTACTCTTTTCATCATTGTAATATCTTTGCTAAACACAGTTTTTTAAGTTTTGATAACTTCAAACACTTCAAAATTGCCTGCCTAATGTACAAGGTGCTACATGGGCTAGCACTTCCCCCATTAAATGAATTCATTAAGCTGAGAGCAGATAGTGGCTTGTCCAGGGACACCAGAGCCTCTTCCAGGGGGGACTGCGAGGTGCCCTTTAGGTGTACAACCTTTGGACAAGCAGTGTTGTCTGTTATTGGCAGTTAATATTGGAATAGTTTACCTCTTGCGATTAGGGAATGTCCCACGCATTACTAGGGTTGAGTCGGTTCTCAGTAATACCAATTCGGTTCGGTACTCTGTCTTGGACGAGTTTTTTTTTTTTTTTTTTTTTTGAGACCGACCAGACCGCATATGTCATTTTACAGCCTGTCTCTTCGCCAAGTGCACAGCGAGCAGGAGAGAGAGGGGGGTAGGGGTGGGGCAGGCACTGAGGTAGGGGGTGCGAGTGCGCATGCGCCGAGACCTCTACTGTAGCCTGGAGTTTGTTTAACAGTGACGGGGAGTTGATAATGGCGGACAATTTAGTCTCAAAGAAATCAAAGAATGCGCCAATATGGCAACACTTTGGCTTTGAGCCAGATGAAGGAGGCAACCCTTGTTTGCACTGATTGAGTAAGCTAAACCTGCAAATTTATTTGTAAGGAATAAAAGAAACAATGTGTTACTGTCACTCTGTTGTACTATGGTCGTTTTTTATTTTAAATGAGTCAAATGCGCCCCCAAGTGGCGAAAATCCGGTATTACCAACTTGATGCGGTTTTTCACAAAAACCTGACCGTTTTTTTTTCTCATACCGACCCAACCCTACGTATTACGCTTTTAAAAGCAACTTGAAGAGATGGCTTAAGATACGTGGTCATAACTAACCTGCTTGTAGCCCCAATCCTGCTTTTTCTATTGTTTTCTTGCTTTATGTGTGCTATCCAACCAGACCAAACAAATATGTGACCATCATGTTTAATCATGTTAAAGTGAACAATGTGAAATTAATATCATGGGCAATTGTGCAATCACTATGGGCAATATGCAGTCAATAACAGCACAAAGCACTGTCTGTTTGTTTGTTGGGGAACCATCTCAGGACGTGGTCTGGCTTGAACACCGGGGATGTGGCGGTGACAAGACAAGCCTGTCCTTGTACACATACATACAACTTGTATGTAACTCAGTGTAATTGTGCGTACATAAATACACAGTGCTTAATTTGTAAAATTAGAAGTAGGGGAACACTTTGGGCCTCTGAGAGAGCAGTGTTCCCCCACCCCCAAAAGTGGGGGAACACTTTTTTAACACTTTTTTAAGCAGCACCCGAGCAACACTGCGCAACTCGCAACAATGGTTGTGACATCATGGGCTCTAGTTTCGCAGACCGGGCGAGGTGGGGGCACAGCGCACCTGCGCTTCGCCAACTGGGTGTGGCCAGGCGGATTTTGCAAGTTTGGCACACCTTGCGCGCTGGCGCAGCTACTCGTCTTTCCCACCTCCGTCCCTCCTACATGCGTAAGTCGGAAAGAGGGAGGAGAGAAGGCGTGGAGTGGGTTTTACACAGCCCATTCACATCACACCAATCAAATGAGCCCCTCTCCTCGCCCTTAATTGCGCCGCTCGAAGGTGTAATGAGAGTTTACTCAATTCGCCATGGCAGAAGAGAGCAGCAGCATCAGATGGCCAAACTTCTCCCAGGAGGAAACTGATGTTTTGGTCCGGGAGGTCCAAGCTCGCAGTGTCCGAATATACGAAACTGCGAGCATACCTCCACAGGCTGATGATGCAAAGGTAGCCTGGGAGGAGGTCACCACAATTGTAAATCAATGTTGCGTTTCTCTCGTGCGCGCTGGCTCTTTCTCTCTCGCAGTCTCACTCTGTTTCTTTACTTTTGACTTTTCTAAGATGACAGATGCTGAATATATACTCCCTATCTGATGCTGTGGCTGTTTGTGGTTGGCTGAGAGGGATGTGAACTCATTAGTTTGCAGCTGTGTTAATCAAATCAGGTTGGGTTTCCATTACGCGTGCCAAACGGTGCCAATCCCCTTTGATCTGACATCAGATGTGACGAGACAGTCGATATAGACATACATTTATGTGCTGATTGCAGATAGGTGCACTGAATAGTGGTTTTGTGGCTATTTATTGCCTTGTTAATGTGCCTGACATTCTGAAGACCTGCCTGTGAGGTTTTGGTGATGTGTGCGCACTGTCCGCTGGTCAGCCAAACTTCCACTTACACCGGCTGCGCTCCGCCTGCGCTGACAGTAGACATGGTTTCAGCTGGCGAGCTTTTAGCGTACCTTCGGCGAAGCATTTTGGCACAAAACTGTCACTGCGCCAAGCTGGATCTGTCGACACCTCCCCTGCTGCGCTGCCACACCGATCTCAGCGCACCTCGGTCTGCCAAACTACCAAACTGAGCGCCACCCTGCGCTGTGCCTGGAAACTAGAGTTTCTAGTGTTGTCACGGTACCAAAATTGGGACCCACGGTACGATACCAGTGAAAGTATCATGTTTCTGAGTAGTATCACGATACCACAGCAAAAATCAGGCAGATGTGCCTTTTGTCATTTATAAAAAGATAAATCACTTTACTATAATGCATCAATGATATTTCAGTGGAATAAATTACTTATTGACTTATTCATACTTCAAAAACAGCATCAGTAAATGACTAACATAGGGGGGATCAAAATAAAATAAATAAATAAAAAAAAAAATCAACCAGCCACCCTCCTGCCCTGACAAGTAAAGAACAGTCCCTAAAGTCCGGTGAGGTTTGTGGACCGTTACCTGCCACAACAAGAGAAATGTGAACAGCTCGTTTCTCCTCTGACATGCCACATACCTGTGTGCCGCCATGGCTCAGTTGTCCAGGTACTGGACGGGCCAAATGGAGACATAGTGCCCCACCAAAATGCCAAACGTATTTAGTGGTGCGGAAGGCGCCATAGCGGCCACACCCCTTGACATAGAGAAAAGCTTTTAATAACTTTTGATCAGCATGGTCTCTGGATGATCTGTAAAAAATTTGAAGTGGATTGGATGAAATCTCTAAACTTAACTTTTAAATCCGTTAAAATACAACGTGGAAATCACGCCAAAATGACAAGTCAAAATCAAAATGGCCGACTTCCTGTTTGGAGTAGACCATTGGTGCCAGAGACTTTTATGTGCATCTGGACAACATACACGTGTACCAATTTTCATGTTCCAACTCCAAAAAAAACCCTATGGGGAGGGTTTTTTGAAAATTTCAAGGGGGTGCTATAGAGGCATTTTGTCCCCCCCCCATGGGCGACACCTCTATCAGATGTAAGAGCTTGCCATTCTTGACCTGTGTATCAATTTTCATGAGGAGATGAGGTCATTGAAGCTATCAAAATGCCAAACATATTTAGTGGCGAGGGATCGATAGTCGCCACACCGCCACATGGACACCATTAGACGTAGCTTCACAGCGTTCATAAGGTAGCTTCACCAACTTGTTCTGCATGCATTAGAAGTGGAATGAAGTTGATGCGGTCAAGTTTGTGGCATAAGTACATGTTAAAGTAAAAACTGGTCACGTCCTGTTACCACCGGAGGGTGCTATGAGTGAGGTGGGATATTAACATATCGGGGCATTCAGGGCGGAGCCATCATCATGTTCAGCAAGTTAGAAGCTGCTGAGATCAAGTATGTGGACGGGAGTGCCATTCGAAATTCGATGGCAAGAAAACGAAAAGTCGGCAAAATTTGTCACGCCCTAGCGGCCACGCCCCTTGACAGAGAAAAAAGCAGCATGTTCTCAGGATGATCTGTACCAATTTGAAGTCGATCGGACGAAATCCCCAGGAGGAGTTTGTTCAAATTTAAGTTGTGGAAATCGCCTTAACGAAAAAATTCAAAACAAAATGGCTGGCTTCCTGTTGGGATTTTACCATGACGTCAAGAGACTTTTTTGTGTGTCTCGGTATGATATATGTGCATACCAAATTTCATTTGCCTACAACAAACTCCCCAATGGGGAAGGGTTTTTGAAAATTTGTAGGGGGTGCTATTTTGGCATTTCGCGTCGACCATGTGCAACCACCCATAAATATCAAATGTCGGATGCGGCCGGACGAATGTGGAAACTTAGAAGCATTTTGAAATTTGGGAAAGGGGCGAAATTGGGGCACGAAATGTCGTAAGAATAATAATAATAATAAAAATTAAAGCTGCAAGCAGCTGTGATCAGGCCCTCGCTCCCCCATGCAACCGTAGGGGCCTGATGCACGTGGGGGCTGTGGCGCGAAAAGAGGAGGGAGAAAAAACCTGGCAGGAGCAAAAAAACGCAATGTTTCGTTCATCCACCAGGTGGCGCTACGAGCGTAACCAGATGTGGGCAGGTGCGTTCAGGGGTGGACCCTCATCACAGATGTGAAATTTCGAGCAAATCAGATTATGCATGAAGGATTTATACCAAGTTGATGTTCCGTGGCGAAGAATGTAAAGTCGCCATCACCACCGCCGCCGCCAGCCTGCAACATCACAGGACACGTGTGTCACTGTGGAGATTCATTGACTTGATTGTCATGTGGCCACAAAATGTCGTTGATTAGGTCAGGAGCTTGAGGTTGGTGTTTGTCAGTGTAAAAGATGGCATTTCCTGTTTCCACAAGGGGGCACCATGAGCAAGATTGCCTATGAGCATATGGAGGCGTTGAGGGGGGGCTTTTATCATGTACAGAAATTTTGAAGCAGTTTGGATGAATTATGTGGGAGAGAGAGCTGCTTGAATATGCATGGCGATGGATCAAAAATGGCAGCGCCATAGCAGCCATGCCCTTTGACCTACAGACATGCAGAGCACAACTTTTGATCAGCATGGTCTCTGGATGATCTGTAAAAAATTTGAAGTAAATTGGATGAAATCCCTAGGACTAGTTCATTAAAATACAACGTGGATATCACGCCAAAATGACAAGTCAAAATCAAAATGGCTGACTTCCTGTTTGGAGTAGACCATTGGTGCCAGAGACTTTTATGTGCGTCTGGACAACATACACATGTGTACCAATTTTCATGTTCCTACTCCAAAAGAAACCCTGCCCCTCTGCCCCTCGCAGTCCACGCACATCGGGGCGTGCTGCCGTCGGGGGGCGTGCACCTAGATGACTTGTCAGCTGTAATAAATAAAAAAATAAACGTTATCGCTTACTTACATTTCCAATATACAGGTAGGCACCCAACCCACGTATGTACTTTTCCAATATTCTTATGAGTGTTTACAGGTACTAATGTATATCACGCTGTTACTGTGGTGGTAAATGACTTAAATATTGAATCTGAGTATATAATGACAACATTCGGACATGTAAGTGTGACATCTGGACTGACAACTTCCCTCTGCAGCTGGGTTCTGGATTTCCTCACAGACAGACCCCAGACAGTCAGATTTACTTCCATTCACACTAACTAGACTGCCACCAGAGCGCCACCTATTGGCCGATTTGCACCGAATTTTGCACAAATCCTCATCGGGCCATGGAACACAATAAGCAAAAGTATTGTGGTAATCCGACTGTATTTGGTCAATATATGAAAGACTGTTTTGAAAACAATGTGCAGGAATTTGTTGTTTTATATTTTGGGCGTTTTTTGGACTATCAGAATTCTTTTAATAACTTTGTGTCAGGAGGGTCCACAGATGCTTCATGCAAAGTTTGGTGCAAATTAGTCACATTGCCTGGGAGGAGTTCAAAATAGTAGGTTTTTCATTGTTCGCGATTTTGCGAATGGAAATTTAATGCAAAAGTGGGTGTGCCTTACATCACACAATTCAGCTGAATTCAGGGAAAACTGTGATATAAGGTTTCAAAACATGCAACATGTTATGTGGGAGTTGTGGGCCAAAAACGCTTTTGCATTGAAAATAGCACCACATGCTGGTCATTTTTGGTGTGTGAGTTACAGGGGCCAGTCTATACCACCCCTATCAATTTTATTTCCATGAGTGTTATGGTGTTGGCACAGTGCCAAATATTAAATTAGACGGCCACCAGAGCGCCACCTAGTGGCGGATCGGTAAGTCCTTCATCAGATATCCTCAGGAGGGCACTGACAATAATTACACCAAGTTTTGTGTTAATCCGCCCAACCGATGTTGAGATATAAAATACTTCAATTTAAAGAATGCCACCTTGTAGTCATCGCCTGAAACTTTGCACAGAGCCTCAGGGGCTCATGAGTAAGTAGTAAACTGAGTTTCATGTCATTCGGACACACCAGTATGGAGATATGCAGCACTTCCTGTTTTGTACTAAATCTGCAGGAAGTTGCTGTTAAATAACTTCAGCATTCTTTGGAATATCAAAATTCTTTTAATAACTTTTTATCAGGAGACTCCACAGATGCTGTGTGCAAAGTTTTTGTGCAAATCGGTGAAATTGCCTTTGAAAAAATAAGTTTGCGACATTTTGCGAATTTGTGGAAAAAAAATGCAGGCGAAAATGGGCGTGGCCTATATCACGAGATGCAGCACAATTCACTGAACGTGTGGATATAAGGTTTTTGAATGTGCCACAAAGTATATGGGAGTTATTAGCCAAAACGCACTTCCCTTGATTATAGCACCACCTAGTGGTGGAAATTCAGGACGACAATAGATTATAAAATATTTCGCCAGGTGTGACTGATATTCCAAGTTTGATGAGTTTTGGGGTATGTTCAGGCAGTGAAAAATGTGATCGTTTTGGACAAAGAAAAAAAAAATTAAAGCTGCAAGCAGCGATGAACGGGCCCTCGCACCTTCACGCAACTCGGGGGAGCTGGCAGGACGCCTTCTGACGCCTCAGTTCATTTCTGTCAAAGTTAGATATCACATGCAGGAGTGACTCTGCATATCCTTGATACAGTGCTGGAATGACATATTTCACATTTTGTGTCACTTCCTCTTGAGGGAGGGAGTTGGAGTTGGAGAGAGCACAAATTATACATCATGTTTTTGTACATCAAATATACACCACAGCATGTAACTTTCAGATAAATCAAAAGATAAGTGTTTGATGAGACCTACTTCCTGTTGCCACTAGGTGGGTCTATGAGTATCAGGCAATATGGTAATGAAAATGTGTTCAGGGCGGGACTAATATGAATCATGTGAAGTTTGGTGGACAACGGACCATTTACTCCAAATTTATAGCAATTTCCTGTTTAATAGCAAGACATCAAAAGTAAACCCTCTGCAGCACGCATAGACACTAATGATATGTCATGTTTGTGTACATCAAATACACACCACAGCACTGAAATTTCACGTGAATCCAAAGATAAGTGTCTGGTAAGAAGTACTTCCTTTCACCACTAGGTGGTGCTATGACTATCACGGAATATTGTCATATAAATGTGTTCAGGGTGGGACAAATATGAATCATGTCAAGTTTGGTGGACAACGGACCATTTATGCCAAAGCTACAGCAATTTCGTTTTTCATGGCGAGACCTCAAGATTCAACGCTCAGCAGCGGGTGCGCCATTCAACATTGGGCAAATCCTGTGATAACTCTTGGTCACAACATAGTCACACTTACATACACCAAGTTTGGAGCCAATCAGATTAAATCTGTAGGACAAGTTTGTTAATTTACAAGCCCTGGAAATGGGCAAAAATGCACAAAAGTGGCACAAGTAAATTCAAAATGGGGGACTTCCTGTTGGGTTTGGAGCATGGCTCCAAGAGGCTTTTTTGTACGTAATAGAGTGTTACAGGTGACTAACAAGTTTCATACATGCAGGTCAAACTAGCTTTGGGGGCTGCTTAATTGAAATATTCTAGGGGGCGCTGTTGAGCCATCTTGGTGCATCAAAGCACAAAAATCACATCAGACAACAGGACTTGCGACCTGTGATGTGTATGCCACATTTGGTGAGTTTTCAAGCATCCCTTGTCCCTTCAAAACAACATCGTGTTTGATGGCGAACAAGGTGGCGCCACGGTGACAGCGTTTGATGAAAATTCAAAAGCTTCATTTTTAAGTATCATCAAGGTCTAAGGACTTAGACCAGCAAGTTTGAGGTGGGTCTGATTAACCTGCTAGAAGAGGGACATCGAAGAATGTATAAAGAAACTTTCTGTTGCCAGTAGGTGGCGCTATGGCCATGATTCAAAATTCCTCTGTAGATGTGTTCAGGGCTGGACTGTCATCATATGTGTGACGTTTTGGCAAGATATTCCCACATGGAGTCAAGTTACAGCAACGTTTATCATCACGGCGAAACATCAAAGTTTGCTGCCAGGCCGTGGCCACGCCCTTTGACGAAAACTCACAGTTTTCACAATAAAGCGTCATCAACGTCTTATGACTTTTTTCACCAAGTTTGAGATGGATCTGGTCAATTCTGTAGGAGATGTACATTAAAGTCTAAAACATGACATTTCCTGTTGCCAGTAGAGGGCGCTATATTTATCACTAATTATTGACATGTAGATGTGTTCAGGACGGGACTGGCATCAATCCTGTGAAGTTTGGGCAAGATTGGACCATGTATGCTGGAGTTATAAACTACTTCCTGTTTAGTGGCGAGACCCCTAACTTTGACGCCATCCCACGGTCACACGCATTGACGAAAACTCAAGCTTTTGATAACTTTTCATTTTCAAGGTCTTGGGATGGGACAGACCAAGGTTTGAAGTCGATCGGATGAAATCTCTAGGACTAGTTCGTTCATTTATGACTCCTGGAAATTGCCAAAAATCCATCAAAATTGCACAGTAAATTCTGTAAATTGGGTTTACAGCATGCCTCCAACAGGCTTTTTTGTAGGTCCTGGAGTGTTACATAAGCCTACCAAGTTTCATACACGTAGGTTAAACTAGCTTCAGGGGCTGTTTCCTCAAATTTTTGTAGGGGGCACTACTGAGCCATTTTTTGGAACCCCCGCACGAGACCCTTAAAATATCAAATTTCTCACCAGTTCTGAGATGTGTGCAAAGTTTCATGAGTTTTCGGGTATGTTAAGCCTCCCAAAAAGGCAATTCATTTGGAGGAAGAAGAAGAAGAAGAAGAAGAATGAAAAAAGTCTTTTATTTCAATAGGGTCCTCGCACCGCTAGGTGCTCGGGCCCTAATAATAATAATTCCTTCAGTTTCAAGGGGGCCTTTGCCCGGCCTTCGGTCGGTGCTCGGGCCCTAATAATAATAAAAAATCCCTGCATTTCAATAGGGTCCTCGCACCGCTAGGTGCTCGGGCCCTAATAATAATAATAATAAAAAATCCTTGCATTTCAATAGGGTCCTGGCACGGCTAGGTGCGCAGGCCCTAATAATAATAATAATAATGATAAAAAATCCTTGCATTTCAATAGGGTCCTCGCACCGCTAGGTGCTCAGGCCCTAATTAAAGCTGCAAGCAGCTGTGATCGGGCCCTCACTCCCCCATGCAACCGTGGGGGCCTGAGGCACATGGGGGCTGTGGCGCGAAGGGAGAAGGGTGAAAAAACCTGGCAGGAGCAAAAAAAACGCAATGTTTCGTTCATCCACCAGGTGGCACTACGAGCGTAACCAGATGTGGGCAGGTGCGTTCAGGGGTGAACCCTGATCACACGTGAAATTTCGAGCAAATCGGACAATGCATGAAGGATTTATACCAAGTTGATGTTCCGTGGCGAAGGATGAAAAGTCGTCACCGCCGCCACAGCAGCCTGTAACATGACAGGACATGTGTGTCACTGTGGAGATTCATCAACTTGATTGTCATGTGTCCACAAAATGTAGTTGATCAGGTCAGGAGCTTGAGGTTGGTGTTTGTCAGTGTAAAAGATGGCATTTCCTGTTTCCACAAGGGGGCGCCATGGGCGAGATTGCCTACGAGCATATGGAGGCATTGAGGGCAGGGATCTTATCATGTACAGACATTTTGAAGCAGTTTGGATGAATTATGTGGGAGAGAGAGCTGCTTGTATATGCATGGCGATGGATCAAAAATGGCAGCACCACAGCAGCCATGCCCTTTGACCTACAGACATGCAGAGCACAACTTTTGATCAGTATGGTCTCTGGATAATCTGTAAAAAATCTCGATCGATTGGATGAAATCCCTAGGACTAGTTCGTTAAAATACAACATGTGGAAATCACGCCAAAATGACAAGTCAAAATCAAAATGGTCGACTTCTTGTTTTGAGTAGACCATTGGTGCCAGAGACTTTTATGTGCGTCTGGACAACATACACATGTGTACCAATTTTCATGTTCCAACTCAAAAAAAAAAAGAAAAATATGGGAAAGAGTTTTTGAAAATTTCAAGGGGGCGCTATAGAGGCATTTTGTCCCCCCCATGGGCGACGCCCCTATCAGATGTAAGGGCTTGCTATTCTTGACCTGTGTATCAATTTTCATGAGGAGATGAGGTCGCTGAAGCCATCAAATTGCCAAACGTATTTAGTGGCGAGGGACTGATAGTCACCACGCTGCCACATGGACACCATTAGACGTAGCTTCACAGCTTTCATAAGGTAGCTTCACCAACTTGTTCTGCATGCATTAGAAGTGGAATGAAGTTGATGCGGTCAAGTTTGAGGCATCAGTACATGTTAAAGTAAAAACTGGTCACTTCCTGTTACCACCGGGGGGCGCTATGAGTAAGGAGGGATATTAACATATCGGGGCGTTCGGGGCAGAGCCATCATCATGTCCAGCAAGTTTGAAGCTGCTGAGCTCAAGTATGTGGGCGGGAGAGCCGTTCGAAATTCGATGGCAAGAAAATGAAAAGTCGCCAAAATTTGTCACGTCCTAGCGGCCACGCCCCTTGACATAGAGAAAAACTTTTAATAATTTTTGATCAGCATGTTCTCAGGATGATCTGTACCAACTTTGAAGTCGATAGGACGAAATCCCTAGGAAAAGTTCGTTCAAATGTAAGCTGTGGAAATCGCCATACTGAAAAATTCAAAACAAAATGGCTGACTTCCTGTTGGGATTTCACCATGACGTCAAGAGACTTTTTTGTGCATCTCTGTATGATACATGTGTGTACCAAATTTAGTTTGCTTACGACAAACTAACCCCAATGGGGAGGGTATTTTGAAAATTTGTAGGGGGCGCTATTTCGGCATTTCGCGTCAACCATGTGCAACCGCCCAAAAATATCGAATTTCAGATCCGGCCGGAAGAATGTGGAAAGTTAGAAGCATTTTGAAATTTGGGAAAGGGGCAAAATTGGGACACGAAATGTCGGAATAATAATAATAATAATAATAAACAGCACGATTACAATAGGGTCCTACAGACGACTTCGTCGTCGCTCGGGCCCTAACTACGGACGACTTCGTCGTCACTCGGGCCCTAATAATAAACAGCGCGATTACAATAGGGTCCTACGGACGACTTTGTCATCGCTCAGGCCATAATAATAAAAAGTCCTTGCATTTCAATAGGGTCCTCGCACCGCTAGGTGCTCGGGCCCTAATAATAATAATAATAAAAAATCCTTGCATTTCAATAGGGTCCTCGCACCGCTAGGTGCTCGGGCCCTAATAATAATAAACAGCGCAATTTCAATAGGGTCCTCGGAGGACTTAGTCGTCGCTCCGGCCCTAATAATAAACAGCGTGATTACAATAGGGTCCTACATGGACGACTTCGTCGTCGCTCGGGCCCTAATAATAATAAACAGCGCGATTACAATAGGGTCCTCACGGACGACTTCGTCGTCGCTCGGGTTCTAATAAACAGCGCGATTTCAATAGGGTCCTACATGGACGACTTCGTCATCGCTTGGGCCCTAATAATAATAAACAGCGCGATTACAATAGGGTCCTCACGGACGACTTTGTCGTTGCTCGGGTTCTAATAAACAGCGCGATTTCAATAGGGTCCTCGGATGACTTTGTCGTCGCTCAGGCCCTAATAATAATAAACAGTGCGATTTCAATAGGGTCCTCAGACAACTTCGTCGTCGCTCGGGCCCTTATAATCATTCGAAAAACAATAGGGACCTCGCAGGTCGAGACCTGCTCGGGCCCTAATAATAATAAATCCTTGCATTTCAATAGGGTCCTCGCACTGCTGCTAATAAATGCAGCAAAAACAAGAGGGACTTTGTCCTTCGGCCGAGGTCCCTAATAACTGTCAAGATTCATAGAAAAAACAACTGTTTTTTGCCAGTGACCTATTATTAGCTTTAGCATATTTACATTGCATGAATTAGCCTAGCGGCTGGCAGACTTTTTCCTGTACTTATAGCTTAACAGATTACATGAAACGTTATTATATTTCTTATTCACCAGTGGTTTAAGATACTGTATCTCCTGACAGAACAGTAAGGTTGAATTGCAGGCTGCATGCACGTTTTGTCAGCCAAACATTAATAAAACAAAGCAGCTAATGTTGCGGAAATGAGAAGTTAGCAGGAAGAGATACCTGACTGGGCAGGTAACATTAAGTCGTGTTATATCTTGTAACAGCATACACCATTATGCTTTGTCTGTTGACCTGTATTTTCTCCGAAATCCAAAATATTTCCACCCTGCTGAATTTTTCCTGAGTAAATAATGGTATCTTCATCATCTTTCTCTTGGCTGCTTGCCGGTGACACAGACTTTCAAAATAAAAGTGTATCCTCAAGATGACAATAGGGATTGATGTTTTCTCTTTGCATCAATGACATTAGATCGTTGATCATTTAATCGATAAATCCATTCAGATCGATGGATCGTTACACCCCTACTAGCTATTAGGGTTGTTATTTTAGATCTATTTAAACAGCATCGTGCAAACAACGGTCGCCCGCGGCTGTCCAGAGGATGTTCATTTTTCAGGAGTTTATATTCACTTAAAAATGTCTTCAAACAGTAGCGGTGTACAACTACATGACAGTGTGTTATAAATCACTTATTAAATGTTTATGCACTGCTTATAAATGCTGAAAAAGGGGACGTTTAACTTTTGGGAATTTGTTGAAATAATATATGTTAAAAGAAGAAATGTAATGAAGAAAACTTCTACCTGCTCCTTTTCAGACACTGTTATCTTTGTCTTGTTTGTTTTTTTATTTTTTATTCTGGTACAAAATAAGGTCATTCATTCATTTATTCATTCATTCATTCATTCATTCATTCAGTTTCACATCCAAACCTTAAAGGAGAACTCCACTGATTGGATACATCAAGTCTGGACAGTATTACTGCACCTAATTAAAAATGTACTAGTCTTTCTGTAGCTCCAGAGGAGCTACTATGTAAAGTCTACTGAACTGACTAATGACTAAACTCAACTAATGTCATACCCAAGTTGCATTGTTGATAATGTAGAAGTGAGACAAGGCACCATCATCCATAGGGGGTGCCACAAATTAGGGGAGGCAAAAAATGTTTATCTTTTACTATTTTTTACTAATACTATTACTACTGTTGTTTTGAAATATTACATAACAACATAATTACATAGCAAACCCAACTAAATAATAGAGAGGCCTTTTTTCTGGGTCCCTGCCGCCCCCCGGTACCCCTCCCCAGCTCATTACACTTAACTTGCTGTCTGAGGGAGATGGGTGAGTTACCTGAACACCGGAACACGCTGTATTGTTATCATGTTAAAACGACCAAAGCTCTCTGTTGCCCACTCAACTAGGCTACCACTACACTATTGAGAGGAGTGGATGTGGGGAGAAAATATGAAAACAACAATAACAAATCCGTGTTGAAATCAGCAGGAGTAGAATTATTATTACCCCTCAGCAGCTGGTGGTTGCAAACAACAGCTCACGGAGGTTGCATTGATTTACACTGTGAAGCATCCACGCTCTGTTCAGTAAAAATGTGTATTGGGCGAAGGTAAATTATAACGTTCTCATGATGTGTTCACCATAATCTTGTAAAATGTAGCTTTTAGTGAGAAACTTGAATAAATACAGCTGTTTGAAGGAGAAATTGGTTGTTTTCACAGCACCATAATATAGATATTAGAGAGGGAATTATGCTGTATCACATAGTAAAAAGGCTTTTTCCTAGTTTTTTTTGTTTTGTTTTTTTTAATTATTTGAAAGAGGGTTACGTTTTAAGTTGTTTCATAAACGTGTATTATCAAATTTGTGCTCATTCAAAAGTAGTGTTATGAATGACTTTAAAACTGTTCAGTTATTTTTTTATAGCCTATATTTCTGTATTTCCCTGGCACAAATAACAACAAAAAATAACAGAAACACTAATATAAAAACATCAGTATCAGCTATTGGCCAAATTGTTATTTTAAACAATGGTATCAGTATCGGCCCAGAATTTAATTAATTTGTATTAATTTGTATTATCATTTTACAATGTAATATATAATTTTATTGTTTATTCTTCTGAACAACTTAATTTGTAATTCTTTTTTTAATTGATTATTGATTCATATGATTATTATAACCACTGTTGGGCTTCTTACTCTAAAAATTTCAAATATTAGTCATTACTCATTACCCTTTTCAAAACTAATAATATTACTTATTACTCCCTGCCAACTGTAATTTGTTAGGACTCATTATATTACCGTTACACCCCATAAAATTGGTACTTGCGTATCTCCCCAAAATTCGGATGTGTGCCTCTGTGTGAATGTCTGGGTAATTCACACAGAGGCACATACTGTCATTATGTGTAGCTAAGGCTAAATAGCTTCTTTTTTAACTGGGGGTTTTCTGCTGCCTGTGACCGGTATTTCCCCAAGGTTCTGCACAAAATATGGAGAGCCACTAATGGAGCACATTTTGTAGCTGCAGCTGCCCATGATTAAAATCCTGTATTGGTTGTTTAGCTCAGGTAAGTGTTTCCAACCAGCTTGCTGCTTTGGGACATGCCGGAACAGCATGATGATTACTAAAATTAGTCCGCTGATGTGATTGTTGAATTTAAAGTCAGTAGTGATGTCGTAACAAAATGTTTGGTTTTGGAGTAACTGTAATATTATTACTGAGACTTCATTTGTAATAAGTTACACTATTCATTTCTAGAAAAAAATAATATTATTTCTGGACTGCGTTTCTGCCCAACACTGATTATATCACGCATACAACATGTTACTCATCACACTATAGTATGTCGAGAAGCAGAACAGAGCTGAGCGTGGTAGCGCTGTAACGTTAGCTAGCTAAGAGGTGCTACGTGAGCTGGCAGTAGATGAACAATTCCTCTGGTTTTACCAGTGAAGCTCATCCAGCCGAGGATTATACCGGGTGTCAAGTTGCTACCTAACCTTGAAGCCAGATCTCTGCGGCTGGGCCCGTGCCGGTAAGTCCTGCTACCTGACGCCGTGCTCTGCTTCTTTCAGTGATTCATCACAGCTAACTCCACTCCAACGCTGTGGGCTCCGGTCAGAGCCCATGCGTGTAAGTGCCTGTGCCCTCTCTGTTAGTGGCTGCCACGCTCAATTGCAATCCTAAAACTGTGCACCCTCTAGCCCGTATACTGCCCCCCTCTCTATCTTTCTCCCCCAGGTATCACTCACGCAACATGGCTCCTCTTGCCTCTACCTCCGGTTGTGTCAACTGCTCTCGCCTCGCTGAGAAGATCACAGAGCTGGAAGGATGAATATCCACACTGTCCCAGATCCGTGAAGCTGAGATGTTAATGGACACCATCACCTTCGGCCCTGCACAAACTGGCTCCCTCTGTGCTTCAGTCACCGATACATCTGCCTCTGGTCTCGTTGCAGCTCCTAAGGCCGTCAAAACTACATCTCCTCCGAGGCTTGTCGCCGCCGCCGCTGCTGCTGCCCCTCCACCGGACTCCGTCCCCGGTGACTCCTGGATACATCTGGGGGCTAAGCCTAAAGCCCTGATCAGCTCCACTCCATCGGAGCCCTGGTCCCTAGTCTCTGTTTGCGGCAGGAGAGGGAGCTGCTCCTCTCGGGCACCTCACCATAACATCCAGCTGGAGAATAAG
Organism: Epinephelus lanceolatus; assembly: GCF_041903045.1. Lineage (NCBI taxonomy): Eukaryota > Metazoa > Chordata > Actinopteri > Perciformes > Serranidae > Epinephelus > Epinephelus lanceolatus. The sequence goes on from NC_135748.1 coordinate 659,177, forward strand.
TTTGCACCCTTTGCTTTCCCTCCTGTTGATGAGGAGCCCCAGCGCTCTCCTCCTCCATCTCCACTGCCGTCCCAGGGGTCCCACGGCTCACCGTCACCTCCAAGGTCTTCTACTGCCATACCTGAGACCCTCTGCTCCATACCACTGTTTACACCGGCACCACAGACCGCTCCCGCCCCCATCTCTGTCCATCTCTCTCTTGCCACTTCGTCGCCTCTGGCAAAGTCTCCTCCACCGACCGCTCCCTCCACCTCATCCAGCCCAGAGATCCCGCACTCTGCATCCCCTCGCCCCCTTTTTCCTCTGACTACATTAAAAATCGGGGACTCGATAACAAGAAATATTCGCTTTTTTAATGCCGTACCAGCGCACTGTTTCCCTGGAGCCACAGTCCTAGTTATCCTGGAGAAACTCTCAGATCTGCTGAACACATTGCTGTCCTCCATACACAGGATAATTGTTCACATTGGAGTTAATGATTTGTCCCTTCGACACTCTGAGGTGACCAAATCTGAGTTTAAAAACTTTTACAGTTTTTTCATCAGCTTTGGACAATCCATCTTCATCAGTGGACCACTTTCTCCTCATGGCTGTGGGTCAGAAAAGTTCACCAGAGTCCTCCAGCTCCACACCTGGCTCTTGTCTGTCTGCAGAGCACTCAGTGTAGGCTTCATAGATAATGTTAACCTGTTTTGGAATTGACAATCCTTTTTAAAACCCGACAGTATCCATCCAAATGGACTAGGCAGCCACATGTTAAAAGCCAACCTGCAGCACGCAGTGCAATCATACCCACGTGACTGACTGTTTACTCACCTCTCTGACACACACACAGGTCCCTCCCTCTTCTTCTATGGTGCCCTCTCGGAATACCACTGCATACGTAAACTCCCCATACAGGCCTCAGCTGTCTTTACACCCCTTTGCCGCTGGTCTCCCCATTGAGACCATTGTGACAGTCAGACCCCCTCATGCCATTTTCAAAGCTGTAAATAAAAATTATAGCTGCTGCGCAGCAATGGTCGGGGCTGGGCAATTTTAGGCAAAATTAGGCAATTCTGAGCAACACACACACTAAAACAAAGCATATCACAACATAGAAGTTACATCATATAATTATGGTATGCCCTTCAAATTGTGGATGAGTGGCTTAAGTGATCAGACTCATAATATACAAAGGAAAGAAAAAACTCAAGAACAAGAAAGTAAGAATAACATTAACTGCTAGCAATTATGAACAAACTGGCCTGATCTAGCTTAAAGCTAAACATTATCCATGGTGACAAAGATGAAAACATTTTTTTTAATGTAAAAGTAGCTATTGGATAGACTCTGCATGTTGACTGATAGCTAAGCCAAATAAACAGGGAAAAGAGACAAGGGATAACAGGGAAAAGTGTTGATAAAGAGTATTTGTCTCTCCGCAAAGCTGCCTGGATCATAATTATTTTGACCTTAGTAGTCTCTAATCCACATAGCATGATGCCTGAACATAGGACTTTCACATTAGAATGTCTGTTCTGCCTTAGCTGAGGCTTGAACTCACAACTTCTGAGACTGAGGTCCATCTTGTGGCTTCACACATTGACTAAGCCAAGCATCAGGGTGCCAGACAGTAGCCATCCATGCCATGGAAAAGCAAATTTCAAAGTGAAAGTTCCAAAGCTGTAGCACATATGGTTGATTTGTTATGAATTTTCAGTTTTGAAATTTAGAGGCTTACTGTAGCGCCACCATCAGGACTATTGTCTTGTGTTTCCAGTTGAGGACATCTGGCATGGGACTGGACCTTTATGAAAAGTTTGGGTAGATTTCTCATATGGAAATGTTGCATGAGCTGAGGCTTGAGCTCACAATCTTCAACACCAAGAACCATCCTCTATCTCACTGAGCTAATTGGCAAACAGAAATGTCACATTTAGCTTCACAAATTGACTAAGCCAGTCACCTGTGTGCAAGACAGCAGCTGTTAGTGTGTAAAGGCAGATTTCAAACGGCTGTCAAAAATTCAGTTATTTAGACAAAAATCCGAAAATACACAAATTGCATCTAGACAGCATGGAGATGTTGGTAATTTGTTTTTAACAATGATTTATTGGCTCCATAAGTGAAAAACTGATGTTTAAAAATGCCATTTTTGCATTGACTCCAATTGTTTGCATGAGAGCGAAATTCAAAATGCTGGAAAAACTTCAGTTTTTGTGATAAAATTCTGATATTTTCCAAACATCACCTACCATGACTCCAAAATTTTGTCATTTTTTTAATGAACATTGAAAATGTATTTAGCAAGAATTTGCATGTATATTTTTACAATACCGTTTACAGTCAAACATTTTGATGCACTGTAGGCTCAATTTTTGATAAATCAAAAATCTGTGTAGATCGTTTGTGTAGGACAGTCTGAAGATGCTCTGTAGCAAGTTTGGTGTCAATTGAGCAAAAATTGTGGGAGGAGATAGGTTTAATAAGTTTGAGTGATGGACTTCATAATTTGCAATAGGTTTAAATGTACAAAAGTTTCTTCAGTGTTGGGGCTACATTTTGGTGAAAGTTGCAAATCTGTAGCACATATGGTTGATTTGTTGTGAATTTTCAAAATTTTGAACTTTAGAGGCTTGCTGTAGCGCCACCATCAGGACTATTGGCCTGTTTTTGCAGCTGAGGCAGTCTGGCATGGGACTGGACCTTTGTGCAAAGTTTGGTGATTTTTCGTGCATGGGAAGTATGATTTCCTCGGAAGAAGAAGAAGAAGAACATGCAACAAAACAATAGGGTCCTGGCAGCTTAGGCTGCCCGGCCCCTAATAACCTCTCCTACATAAGACTGAGTGCCCCTGCTTCCTCACCACCTTCTACCCTGTGCAGCCTGGCTCTTTTAAATGTGAGGTCTCTCTCAAATAAGACTTTGATTTTAAATGACTTTATTTTATCCTCCCAGTTAGATTTCTTATTTTTAGTAGAAACGTGGTTGAAACCTAGTGAACTCACCCAATTCCTGGAAGTATTTGCCCCTCACTACGACTTTTACAGCTCCCCTCGGCCCAATGGCCAAGGTGGAGGCCTAGCGGTCATTTTCAGAGACTCTCTTAACTGCACACCCATTGCCACTGATGTCTATTCTAGTTTTGAAATTCTGATGTTTAAATCCAGTAACTCATGCCCAGTCCTGTGTGCTGTTGTGTACCGCCCCCCCAGGCTGGATATCACCTTCCTCACTGAGTTCCCTGACTTTTTATCTTCAGTTGTTTTAATACATAAAATTTTAATCACTGATGATTTTCACGTTGACATTGTATCTAACACCAAAGCCTCTGAATTTCTCTGCATCATGGAGTCTTTTACCTTTAGGCAACGAGTCTCAGGCCCAACCCATAACCACGGCCACACACTAGACTTGGTTTTTACTCTTGGCCTGACCACTCCCACTCTGACTGTTGAGGAGTTAGGGATCTAAGATCACCTGGGCCGGTATTTCAAAATTTGTAATCTGGATCAGAATAATCCGGATAATGAAATCCTCCTTTTCTCAGTCAGGGATCAAGGTGATCCTGCTGACTTTATCTGGGTATTTCAAAACATTTGCAGGGTGGATCACTTTGATCCCAATCTGACTGGATATGGATTTAGAAATCTCACGACTCCGCCCCCGAATCTGAAACATGGCGGACTACTGCACGAAAGGAGCAGTTGGTAGCACAGCTTTCACATCAAAATGTGAAGTTTACCGTTATCTAATGTGTAGCGTTTTTAAGACCATACAAAGGCCACCCACCATCTCACGTGAGCCAGCTATTTGAATTGTCACCTACTTAAAACGTGGGCGCACTGATCTCTAGTTGCGCCGAGGTCATGCTAACGGTAGCTAACGCGGCTCCATTGACTTGCATGTTCAAGGTTCAATAACTTTATTTGTCCCCAGTGGGGCAATTCATTTGCAGGAGTGGGAAGCATAAACAAACACAAACCACAGATGACAACAATACAGTTAAGTGAAAAAAAAAACACTGATGTAAACAATGTACATAAAAACAACAATGTACATAAAAACAACAGAAGTTAACAGTCTAAAAAGCAATAAATAATTAATAAATTAATCACACTGTGCTGTTACTGGACAAAGATGTCTAAGATGTGCGGTGCACACTTTAGAGGTAGCTACCTCTTCCTCTTAGAGTTGAGGAGGGAGACAGCAGTTGGAATAAAGGATTGTTTATATCTGTTGGTTTTGACTGGTGGAAGTCTGAAAAGGGAACCTGAAGGAAGATGCTCAAATTGTTGATATAATGGATGGGAGCTGTCAGACAGGATGGATTCAGCTTTTTTGTGCACCCTTTTGTTGTACATATTCTGCAAAGCTTCCTGGTCCATGCCTATTATTTTACTGTGGACGTTGACCACCCTTGATAATGAGTTTTTGTTTCTGATATTAAGGGATTGAAACCAACAGATAAAAGAAAAAGTAAGCACAGACTCAACAAAGGAACGGTAAAACATGTTCATTAGGGTCCTGTCAACCTGGAATTTTGCAAGTTTCCGAAGACAGAAGAGGCGCTGCTGGCTCTTCTTAAACACTGAATCAGTGTTAAGCTCAAAGGTCAGTTTGTTATTGAAAAGAGTACCTAAGTACTTATAAGATTCCATTAGTTCAATGTTCTGACCATTTATTATAGTGTTGACAGGAGAAGAACGGGGATGTCTAAAATCAATCACCATGTCCTTAGTCTTAGAGGCATTGATTCATAAAAATGAATCCTGACGCCAAGTCATAAAATAATGAACAACAGGACCATGAAAGAATTCATATCTGTTCAGCAAGCTCACTATGACTGTATCATCAGCAAACTTCAAAATATGATGGTTCTCATATATACTTCTGCAGTCATTGGTGTACATAATATGCAGTAGAGGAGAGAACACACATCCCTGAGGCGAGCCAGTGGATGTTACAGACAAGTCAGACAGTTCCCCATTTACTCTCACTTTTTGAGTCCTACACATAAGAAAATCAAGTATCCTACCAACATTACTATTATCCAGAGAGAACTGGTCACTGAGTTTCTGGACAAGAAGATGAGGCTTGATAGTGTTGAAGGCTGATGAGAAGTCAACAAATAATAGTCTGGCATGAGTGCTAGAGCCCTCAAGGTGGCGATAGATGAAATTGAGCAGAGTTAATGTGGCATCTTGCACACCCCTTTTGGATCTGTATACAAACTGCAAAGGATCAAGCAAGTGTTCAGTCCTAGTTAATATTTCTTCCTTCATCAGTTTTTCGAATGATTTCATTACTAATGAGGTCAGTGCTATAGGCCTGAAATCATTCAGGGTCTTTGGACAAGTAGTTTTAGCAACAGGGACTATTATGGACTGTTTCCACATTGCAGAGGCTCTGCAAATAAAGTGACACGTTAAAAATATAGGTAAAAATAGGGCCCAACTGTTCTGCACAGTGGATGAGCACACGGCTGCCAATATTATCAGGGCCGGCACTTGTTTTAGTTTTACAACGTTTAAAATAATTTGTAACAGTGTGGACATTAAAAGGACACGTCGAGTCACTGAAGTCAGTCAAAGACTCTTTAAAGATAACTCTTTCTTTACTAAAATCATGCACGTCAAATCTGCAATTAAAGTTATTAAGCTCATTTGCCAGGACTTGATCTGAGGTAAAGCCCTCTAACGCCACTTCTTTCCTGGTTTTATTGGTTTGCCCTGTAATTATCTTGAGGCAGTCCCAAGCAGAGCCCAGATTATTGTTACTTAGTTTATTTTCAAGTTTCTGTTTGTAGAGCAGTTTGGCCCTTCTCGTTTCGTGCTTAATCTCTTTTTGGACAGACTCAAGCTCTGAAAGATTTCCTGTTTTAAAAATTTGCTTCTTCTTATTTAGTAGCATTTTCAAGTTTTTGCTAACCCAAGGTTTACTATTTGGGTATATTTTAACAGTTTTTTCAGGAATAACAATGTCCTCACAGTATGATATGCAAGAGCTGAACACATCCGTCAGTTCATCAGTGTCACCAGAGGATTCCTGAAACACATCCCAGGCTGTACTGTCCAGGCAGCCCTGCAGGGTAGAGATGGCCTCCTCTGACCATATTTTGATGATTTTAGTGGACACCTTCCCCCTCTGGAGAGACGGGCGATAGGTGGGGATAAGGTGCACACAGCAGTGATCAGCTGAGCCCAGCGGCGGGAGGGGGATCGCTTTGTAAGCGTCTTTAACAATGCCATAGCACCGGTCGAGTATCTTATTGTTTCTCGTGGGGCAAGACACATACTGAAAAAAGTTGCTGAGAGTTTTGTCCGGTGGGCAGTGATTAAAATCACCCAGGATTAAGTTAGGGGCATCTGGGGAAAGCAACTGAAGTTTCTGCACGGACAGAAAGACCTGCTCAGAGGCATTTATCACGTTGGCCCTTGGATGAATGTACACCACTGTTATATAGATCTGTGTAAATTCCCGTGGCAAATAGAACGGGCACACAGACACAGAAAACAACTCGACATGTTTGGTGCAAAAACTCTCTCTCACATGGAGATTCTTACCCCAACGCTTATTTATATATAGATATACCCCGCCTCCACACGACTTACCGGTGATCTTGGTATCCCGGTCCGTACGAAGCGGAGCTCCAAACCCGTCAATCACCACGTCGCTGTCGGTGTCCGACTCCCCGAGCCAGGTCTCTGTGACTGCACAGATGCAGGCCTCACTGAACTCATGTTGGTGACGAACGAGAGCCTGAAGTTCCTCAGTCTTGTTACGAAGGGACCTTGCGTTGGTTAATATGATGGAAGTAGCCTGCTGTTAAGTAGCTAGCGGGCTAGTGAGGTAGCTGGCTTTGTTGATGTATTTTGCAGTCTATGGTTTAATTTAAAAGGGAATTAATCTGAAGTACGTCATACATGAACTCTTTAAACACCAACCTGTTCAGAGTTTAACGTTATGTTATTGCCAACGCAGCGGACTTTTTTTATTTATTTTTTTTTATATGTGTGCAGAGCAGACCGTATAGGAAAAATACACAGTACTAGTATGAATTATGCGGTTCAGTCAGAAGTGTCAGAGGATTGAGTTTGGATATGCTACAGTAATGCTGGTATTATGCTTTTCTGTACTTAAACAATTTCTCTGACTATTGTGGATTCCTGACAGAGAATGGAGACTGAGAGGGCGGTGAGACAAATTGAATTGGCTGACGAGCAGCTCAAGCTGACGCTGCTTCAGCAGAGAGAGACAGAATTGAAGATAAAACTTCTGGAAAAGAAGCTCACCTCACACCTGTAAGCAGTCTTTAGGGACTGTGACACTATTTTGATTTACATTTTGGTCCTAATTGCTTTTTTAATCCTTTGTTTGAATTGCCATGTGTTTATTATATTAATCCCTGTGTTGTTTCTTGCACTCTCTGTAAAGAAAATAATGTGCTAAATTTGCTTTGCATTGCATTTCCTTGCCTTTGTCTGACCACAAACATATGTTGGATGTTTTGGTACAAAGAAGTTACAATGTTAGGTGAAACTATAAATAGGTCTGTATTTGTTACTCTAATTTACAGCAGTTTCAGGAAGTATGGCCAAACATTATTTTGTCTATGCTTGAAATTACTTACAACTAAAACACTAATTTAGATTAAGTGTAATGAACATCTTGAGTAACAATATCTAGGAGAAGTGGTGCTGAGGCTTTGTCAAATCCACCTCTGAGGTGGAATCCAAATAATCCTGAAATCTGATATGAAATTGATCCAGATCTCTGCCTTAAATTTTGAAATACCCAAATGCAGCCTTTATCTGGATTAAAGGGAGGATTGGATTACCAGAACTGAATCCTGATCCTCAGGATCTCTTGATCTGTGTTGAAATACCCAGTTTTCAGATCAGATCAGGATTTAATCCAATCCGGCCAGGATAATCCTATCAGATCACTTTGAAATACTGGGCCCTTACCACCAGGGGTGGACTGGCCATCTGGCATACCAGGCATCATCCCGGTGGGCCGCTGACCCAATGTGGGCCGGTCCGGTCCACTACATTTTTTTTTTAATTATTATTTTGACATGGCCTATCAGGGCCGGTGCAAGTTTCTTTTTTTTCTAAACTCCCTCCAATTGGGCCGGCCAGCCACTCATCATTGGCTACAGAGGGCTAGCACTGCAGTGTGTTGCCAGCGGCCATCGACACATATTATTGGTCTATTGTTTATCATTGTCAATCAATCATGGGCTGACAGGCTCAGAGAGCCCTGACAGTGCTGTCAATCACTACACAAGCCAGGGTGGGGCGGGACCTCATAGGCTGTTTGCTAACTTATCTTGCTACGCTACTAGCCCAATACTAAAAAGACAACGAAAATGGACAGGAAGAAAAAACGCCCGGGTGGCGCTGAGAAACAGAGGACTAAAAAGCTAAACTCTCTCGAGGTGGAGGCTGCTAAGTGTGCAAAATTGACAGACTTATTTGGCGCCATTGTCACCACCCCAGCAGCAGCAGGTGCTGCGCCGGGAGACGAGCAAGGTGGGCCAGGTCAGACTCAGCAGTGGGAGCCGGTGGTGATCTTGTCCATGACCTATGATGAGCGAGTGGAGGCAGACATGGTAAGTAACGTTAGCCTGGGGCTGGCTAGGCTATATTTTTGAGACAAAGTAAAAAACATTTTTACATTGAATGTGATGTTACCTTTATTGATAAAGTCAAGCAGTCATTTCTTCATGCAATTCTTTACCTGCAAAGTGGCCCATGAAGCTTTCTGAGAGCAGAGTGTAGTATTTAGTCTGTTCTTACTCTTTTTAATGGAGAAAATACATTTACAACCATTTAGTAAAGTATCCAATTACATATGACAGGAGAAAAACATGAACTGTTTTGGATGTAAAGACTAAAGCATTAGTTTTGCCTGATGATTTTGAATTATTAAGGGTCAAATACCTTAAAAGTATAATAGCTGCACAGAAAATGTTTATACAGATATACATATTTTGATCTGGAGTACAAGATGAAGAGAGATAGGATAGGAAAGGATGGTTATTGTCAGAAATTGTCCAGTTTGAGGCTTCAATAAGGCTGCAGGCCCACCACCCGCAGAGGGATCCAGAAGGGTTCGGTGCAGTGTGGATCGGGCAGCAGACCAAGGCAGGGGCCTTGGCGGTCCGATCCTCGGCTATGGAAGTTGGCTCTTGGGACATGGAATGTCACCTCTCTGGTGGGGAAGGAGCCGGAGCTTGTGGAAGAGGTTGAGCGCTACCGGCTAGATATAGTCAGCCTCACCTCGACACATAGTTCCAGCTCTGGAACCCAAGTCCTTGAGAGGGGCTGGACTCTCTCCTTTGCTGGAGTTGCTCCGGGTGAGAGGCGGAGGGCCGGGGTGGGCTTTCTGATAGCCCCCAGACTCTCTGCCTGTACGTTGGGGTTTACCCCAATGGACGAAAGGGTTGCGTCCCTGCGCCTTCGAGTCGGGGAACGGGTCCTGACTGTTGTCTGTGCTTATGCGCCGAACAGCAGTTCAGAGTACCCGCCCTTTTTGGAGTCCCTGGGACGGGTGCTGGACAGTGCCCCGACCGGGGACTCCATTGTTCTGCTGGGGGACTTCAACGCTCACGTGGGCAATGACAGCAGGACCTGGAGGGGTGTGACTGGGAGGAACGGCCTGCCCGATCTGAACCCGAGTGGTGTGCAGTTATTGGACTTCTGTGCGGGTCGCAGTTTGGCCATAACTAACACCATGTTCGAGCATAAGGATGTCCATCGGTGCACGTGGCACCAGGACAGCCTAGGTCGCGGGTCAATGATTGACTTTGTAGTCGTGTCATTTGACCTGCGACCATATGTTCTGGACACTCGGGTGAAGAGAGGAGCAGAGCTGTCAACTGATCACCACCTGGTGGTGAGTTGGATCAGGTGGCAGGGGAGGACGCCACGCAGACTTGGCAGGCCCAAACAAGCAGTGAGGGTCTGCTGGGAACGCCTGGCGGAAGAACCTGTCAAGATGATCTTCAACTCCCACCTCCGGGAGAGCTTCGACCGCGTCCCGAGGGCGGAGAGGGACATTGAGTCCGAATGGGCCTTGTTCCACTCTGCCATTGTCGAGAAGGCTGTTGCGAGCTGTGGCTGCAAGGCCGCGGGGGCCAGTCATGGCGGTAACCCCCGAACCCGCTGGTGGACACCAGAGGTGAGGGGAGCCGTCAGGTTGAAGAAGGAGGCCTACAGGGCATGGTTGGTCTGTGGGTCTCCAGAAGCAGCTGACGGGTACCGGCGGGCCAAGCGGAGCGCAGCAGCGGCAGTCGCGGAGGCAAAAACTCGGGCGTGGGAGGAGTTCAGTGAGGCCATGGAGAAAGACTATCGATCAGCTCCAAAGAGGTTCTGGCAAACCGTCACCGCCTCAGGGGGGGAAGGCGGCAACTTGCTCACACTGTTTACAGTGGGGGCGGGGAGCTGCTGACGTCAACTGGGGACATTGTCGGGCGGTGGAAGGAATACTTTGAGGAGCTCCTCAATCCCACCAACATGTATTCCAGTGAGGAAACAGAGCCGGGGGTCTCAGGGGCGGGTCGTCCAATTTCGGGGGTAGAAGTCGCTGAGGTAGTGAAGGAACTGCGTGGTGGCGGGGCCCTCGGGGTGGACGAGATTCGCCCTGGATATCTCAAGGCTCTGGATGCTGTAGGGCTGTCCTGGCTGACACGCCTCTGCAACATTGAGTGGACATCGGGGGCAGTGCTTCTGGAGTGGCAGACTGGGGTGGTGGTCCCCATCTTCAAGAAAGGGGACCAGAGGGTGTGTTCCAACTATAGGGGGATCACACTCCTCAGCCTACCCGGTAAGGTCTACGCCAGGGTGCTGGAGAAGAGGGTCCGGTCGATAGTTGAACCTCGGATTGAGGAGGAGTAATGTGGTTTTCGTCCTGGACGCGGAACCGTGGACCAGCTCTTTACCCTCGCCAGGGTGCTGGAGGGGGCATGGGAGTTCGCCCAACCAGTCCACATGTGTTTTGTGGATTTGGAGAAGGCTTACGACCGTGTCCCCAGGGGCATCCTGTGGGGGGTTCTCCAGGAGTATGGGGTTGGTGGCCCTTTGCTAAGGGCCATCCAGTCCCTGTACCGAAGGAGCACGAGTCTGGTTCGCGTGGCTGGCAGTAAGTCAGACCTGTTCCCGGTGAGGGTTGGACTCCGCCAGGGCTGCCCTTTGTCACCGGTTCTGTTCATAACTTTCATGGACAGAATTTCTAGGCGCAGCCGAGGGGTGGAGGGTGTCAGGTTTGTTGACAGGAGGATCTCGTCCCTGCTATTTGCGGATGACGTGGTCCTCCTAGCTCCATCGAACAGTGACCTCCAGCTCTCGCTGGGAAGGTTCACAGCCGAGTGTGAAGCGGCTGGGATGAGAATCAGCACCTCCAAGTCTGAGGCCATGGTCCTCAGCCGGAAGAGGGTGGATTGCCCACTCCAGGTCGGGGGGGAGGTCTTGCCTCAGGTGGAGGAGTTTAAGTACCTCGGGATCTTGTTCACGAGTGAGGGTAGGATGGAGCGGGAGATTGACAGGCGGATTGGGGCGGCGTTAGCAGTGATGCGGACGCTTAACCGGTCCGTTGTGGTGAAAAGGGAGCTTAGCCAGAAAGCGAAGCTCTCGATTTACCAGTCGATCTACGTTCCAACCCTCACCTATGGTCATGAGCTCTGGGTAGTGACCGAAAGAACGAGATCGCGAGTACAAGCGGCCGAAATGAGTTTCTTCCGCAGGGTGGCTGGGCTCAGCCTTAGAGATAGGGTGAGGAACTCGGACATCTGGGAGGGACTCGGAGTAGAGCCGCTGCTCCTCCACATCGAGAGGAGCCAGTTGAGGTGGTTCGGGCATCTGGTAAGGATGCCTCCCGGACGCCTCCCTTGGGAGGTTTTTCGGGCATGTCCAACCGGGAGGAGACCACGGGGCCGCCCCAGGACATGCTGGAGGGATTACATCGCCCGGCTGGTCTGGGAACGCCTCGGGGTTCCCTTGGAAGAGCTGACGGAGGTGGCTGGGGAGAGGACTGTCTGGGCTTCTTTGCTGAGGCTGCTGCCCCCACAACCCGGACCTGGATAAGCGGAGGACGACGAGACGAGACGAGACGAGACGAATAAAAAAGCTCAGGCTATTTTACAGCTCTCAAATATTATATTTTTTCTCAGTTGTTTTGGTGCATTTCTCTGATCAGAATTAAAAGTCTCATAACTGTTAGTTCAACCTCCACAACATTGAGTCATTTGTGCACATCATAGCAGCAGTTTCTCATTCCTTCTAACAAATTGCAAATGCTTTTGGACATGCATCAATTGCTTTCATACAATTCTCTGCTGTTTTATAACAGTATCATTTGCTTATGTCATGTCAGTCAAAATGAACTATACTTATGAATGCTGAATAGTCATTCCCTATAAAACTAATAGTCCTCATTTAGTTGCTTGAGTCATTACATACAAACATGTTCAACTAGTTGTCAAAATCTGTCAAGCATATTTTATGCATTTCTTTATCACTTTTTTTCCAGACAATGTCCCCTTAATTGAACAATTCCAATGGACTATAATATTGTTTGTGCACAGCTCTATCCAAAGGGACTTTCTAAGTGTGTATTTTTCTTTTGCACAATGCTGTGAAGAAATTAAAATTGCATAGAGTTTATCATTTTTTATGTTTTATGAATTCATACTTAATTTGTGATGATTAGAGACTTAATAATGCATCCATGTCTTTCTCAGGTTGACCACTGGACATAGATAAGTTGACCCCCCTCCGTCCATGTTCGAGGACTTGCTCTCTCTCTGCCTCCACTGTCTGCCTTTACTGCACCAAAGTTTGGCTGTTGAGTCTCCTCTGATATGGTAAGTTTATCATTTTTTATGTTTTATGAATTCATACTTAATTTGTGATGATTAGAGACTTAATAATGTATCCATGTCTCTCTCAGGTTGACCATGCACCTGACATATGAGAGCCTGAGAGGTGGGCTTCCCTCCCTCCGTCACTTTTTGAGGACTTGCTCTCTCTGTCTGTATTTCAGTATTGGAAATGGGATCGTGAACTAGGGAAGATAGTATCAGCAGTGTCACTACCTGGAACTTGCATGAACGGAGCACAGGTTTAAGGTGGTATGCTGTTTTGGCTGCGTAGACTTTCTAACTCTCTGCCCAGATTTGTGGACTTCTATGTGGTGTCCGCTGATAATGTAGTGGGCTGGTCTGGACAGAAAATGCCAGGGCTGAATTTTTGTCCCAGTCCACCCCTGCTTACAATCATGAATCACTGAGCAGGCACGACAACTGAAAGATTAACTTTCTTCTCCAAGACGGACAGGATTAACTTTAGTCTCCAAGACGGACGAAACATTTGTCTGATACTCACACTAAAAAAAATCAGGTATCGACCATACTTGTATGTTACTAGTGTAATGCTATAACCTGCCTGTTCTTGGTTACTGTTTTCCCCATTTAACAGACCTGAAGCACAAGCGTGCCTGTCCGCCTTGTTGATTTAGTTGTTTTTCTGAGCATCTTGCTCCGAAGAGATATTGATTATCAACAAATATTATGTTAACTGCAGTCCTGCTTGATATTTATTAAGTTTTTGAAGTTATGTTATATAAATATGGTGGGGCCTGTATAACTTCTTTAAAATTAAATTATTTGCCGCTTTTTTTGGCTGTAACATTAGGGCCACGTCTGTTTGATTTTTAAGGCAGCTTATTTCTATGAGTCGCAGACTATAGTATCTTTGTTAGGGGTCACTGCAGTCTAAATTATGCTGTTGCTTCATGATTTGTTTTCTTTATCTTTCATGTTAACTCTGAGAACCTCAATTTTGTCTTTTTGTTTTTGTGTATGTGTGTGGTGTTTTTCACTTATTATGGCAGATATTGATAGGAAAAAACATACTTATGCTTACGAACAGTATACGACCACATGATCATGGGCTGTGTTATCTCAGCCTTAATGTCAAGGGGTTACACTCATCTATTAAAAGGAAAAAAGTTTTGGCATACCTTAAGTCTAAACATTGTGATGTGGGATTTCTTCAGGAGACACATTTAATAGATCAAGAGGCAAAAAATTATGCACAGGATGGGTGGGTTATGTCTCAGTAGCTTGCAGATCTAGTCGTAGTAGGGGAGTGGCTATCCTAATTAATAAACATCTGCAATATAAATGTGTTAAAGAGATTAGAGATGAATCGGGGAGGATTTTAGTAGTATTAGCTGAGATACAAGGCCATACTGTTGTTTTAGCTAATGTCTATGCTCCGAACAATGAAGACCCATCCTTTTTTGGTCTTTTGGAGTGTAAGCTAAGTGAAACGGGTAATTATCTGATGATCATGGGAGGGGATTTTAATCAGGTGTGGGATCCAGTTTTGGACCGACAACCTTCAATACCCCGGCCCCTAAATTAGAGAGTGCACTTAAAGTTCTGTGTAGGGGCCTGGGTTTGGTAGATATCTGGCGTCTTCATAATCCAAAATCTAGAGACTATACATATTATTCCCCAACTCATGGCACCGTTTCCAGGATTGATTATTTTTTTTATCTCTGACTATTGTATCCTCCACAATATCCTGCAGTATAGGGAGTATTCACATCTCAGATCATGCTCATGTGATAGTTAATATTCTCCCCTTTAATAAGTCTAATAGGACCCCCAGATGGAGAATGAATTCAAGTCTTTTACTGGACACAGGCTTTAGAGAATCTTTAAGAGCCCAAATCACCCTCTTTAAAGAAACTAACTTAGCCACAGCTGTATCTATGGGCGTAGCATGGGAAGCCATGGAAGCTTTTCTCAGAGGTCATATTATTCAACATGCCTCATTTAAGAAAGACAAAATATGGCTAAACAAATTGAATTAGAAAAACAGATTCAGATAGCAGAGAATAAATATAAACAAAAAATGTCACCCATTAACTTAACATCTCTAACTCTAATTGTATTCTTACTGAAAAAGCTGAGTTTGCCCTGTTTAGGGCTAGACAGAAGCAGTTTGAAGAGGGGGACAAAGCAGGAAGAATGCTGGCGAGATACATAAAGGAGAGGGAAGCTATAAGCGCTATACAAGCAGTTAGAGACCAGGAGGGGAACAGAAATTAATGCAGAGTTTAGACATTTCTACTCTAATTTATACACATCAGAAATACGGGCAAATAGTGAAGATATCAGATCCTTTCTTGGCAGTTTAAATCTCCCAGCCTTATCTGAGGAACAACGTGATTTACTAGATGCACCCATTACTGTGGAGGAGATTGTGGAGGTCATTAAATGCCTACCATCTGGCAAAGCCCCTGGACTCGATGGGTTTACCCCAGAGTTTTATAAGTTATATGCCGAGGAGCTGGCCCCTTTTCTTCTAGAAATGTACACAGAGGCATCTGAAATTGGCTCTCTACCTCTTTCCTTAATGGAGGCAGTTATTTCTGTGATTTTAAAGAGTGGTAAAAATCCAACAGACTGCAAAAGTTACAGGCCCATCTCACTGCTCGGCTACGATGAAAAGGTGTTGTCAAAGTTACTAGCCAATAGGCTTAATAAAGCTATCTCCACCCTGATCCACCCAGACCAGGTGGGATTTATCCCTAAACGTAATTACGCTGACAACATCAGGCGTCTGATTGATATTATGTGGTTCACTCGTAATGATAATTCACCTTTAGCTGCCATCTCATTGGACGTGGAAAAAGCTTTTGATAGGGTCAAGTGGCCCCATCTTTTCCTCACCCTTGAATCATTCAGTTTCAGTAGTAAATTCATTTCACAACTCCTCTATACTCATCCCACAGCCACAGTGTTAACCAACGGCCTCATCTCACCATGCTTTGAATTAGGCAGGGGGACCAGGCAGGGCGATGGAATTTCTCCAGGTTTGTTTGCACTGGCGTTAGAACCTCTGGCAACAGCCATCCGGTTGGAACCATTAATTCCTGGGATACAAATTGGTCAGTCAATTCACAAGCTTATGTTGTACGCAGATGATATTCTTGTCCTGGTTTCTGAACCCGAGCGCTCTCTCCCTGCATGATTTAAAATTATAGACACATTCTCGCATATGTCAGGTTATAAAGTTAACTGGCAAAAATCGTAAGCCCTTCCTTTAACCTCCTTTTGCCCTAGGACTTTGTTCCAGGGAGGATGCTTTTCTTGGCCCAGTAATGATATTAAATACCTAGGAGTGACCATTCCCCCCCAGACTAGGTGACTTGGTAAAGGTCAACATCGAACTGTTGCTAAATCGTCTTTAAGTAGATAGTGAAAGATAGATGCCTCTGTTTTTGTCATTGTGGGGTAAAGCCAACATTTTGAAAATGACTTGTGTACCTAAGTTTAATTATATGGTTCAGGCACTTCCGATTAAAATTCCACATAAATATTTTAAACAATTTGATAAGCTTTGTAACAGATTCCTCTGGAATGGTAAGCGCCCTTAACTTACAAAAACTACGAAGACCAGTGGACCAGGGCGGACTGGGTATTCCAGATTTATTGTTATATTATTATGCCTTCGGTCTCAGACACCTTGCTCACTGGTCTTTGCCTCCAGAGCGCGCTCCCCCTTGGCTCTACATTGAAAGTACTCTCTGTGATGCTCTTCCACCCCTCCACTTTGTTACTGCAACATTGCCCAAAGAGACTCAGACCCACCCTATACTTGCTAACATGCAATGGATCTGGAAAAGAATTTCAATTAAACTCAAATTTAACCTTCACCTAAACCTATCAGCATGTATCTGGTTGAATCCCAAGTTAAAAATAGATAATTCTTTGGAAGGAATGAGTGGAAAAAGATATTATTTTACTGGGGGACTTATATGATGGTGGCACAGAGAAAATCATTCACAGAACTGAAACAACAGTATGGCCTTTCTCAACATCAAATTTGGAGCTATTTTCAAATTAGACATCTCCTCACCCAGACATTTGGTTCTGCTTCAATAACTCCACCTAGTTCGGATTTTCTCTCCAAGGTAGTTAAAGTATTTAGTACAGGCCACAAGGCCTCAAAATACTATCGCCTGCTGCTTAAAAACTTAATTTGTAATACCTCCGGTCTGAAGTCAACTTGGGAGACTGATATTAACCTTACTTTCACTGATGAAGAATGGGAAAACATCTTACAGAACTATAAGAAAATGTCGCGAGAACTTAGAACAAGATTAGTGCAGTTTAAAATAATAAATAGAGTATACTGGTCCCCTTCAAAGTTACATAAGGCAAAACTAAGAGATAGCCCGAATTGTTGGAGGTGTGGGGGGAATGTGGGTACACTTCTCCACATGCTGTGGTCCCGTCCAGCCATACAAACTTTTTGGTTTAATATATATGATAATATTAAATTGATCCTTGAATTTGATTTCCCATTCTGTCCAAGTTTGTTTGTCCTAGGTGATCCTCTCCCTTTAAAGGATGTCCCATCAGCCCAGGCGGAATGGGTTCAGTCAGCCCTCATGCTGGGGAGAAAACTTATTGTTAAAGAATGGAAAGCAGCTTCTCTACCATCAGTGAGGGAGTGGGTTTCTCAGCTGGGTATTATTGCAGCCCATGAGGCCCTCTCTTTTAGACTAACCAACCAAGAAGAAAAATATCAGGCTAAATGGGGGCAGTATATCTGTTTTATTAAAAGTTCTGGAGGTCTGAGTGTATAACATATGGCATTAGCTCCTAAAAAAATGACCACATGCGACGGGATATCTATCTACCTATCTGCCAGTGAACTTATGTATTTTTTTTTTTTGTTTGTGGCGTGTGGGAGTGTGGGGGTGTGTATGTGTGTGAATGTCTGAAATGTCTGTGAGTTTGTCATACTGGGGTACAGTGGCATGCACAGACTTTTTGAAGGGCAGGGACGAAAAGAAAAAAAAGGGCACATACAGCGCGTTCTCGCCACTGAAGAGGGCACTACGTTCCGCATGTTTTCGAGGGCACTTTAGACATATTTATATGTTATACAAATGGCACATTATATAGCCTTAAAACAGACTAACTAGACAGACTACTCAAGTTAGATTGTAATTAGGATCAGCATCCATGAGAACTGTAGATTCAACATTGAACTGTGAAGAACACACAGAGACATGGATGTACAAAGGAAATAAATCCCTGGGGGGGGTCTGGGGGTCCTCCCCCAGAACATTTTCAATTAAGTAGATGCCATTTCCTGTATTCTAGTGCATTTTAACACCATATTAGCACCAGATAATCCAGACTGGTTCTGTGAGATATAGTTCTGGCTCAATATAGATCAAAAAAGGGCCCAACATAAAAGTCACTGCAACAGTAATGTTTCATAGTATTTCTGTGGTCTAGTTAAGTGTGTTTTTTCCACCCAAGATGGCAGTTTAGTGTGTTTTGCCAACCAGGAGGACACTTCAGCACGTATTTTGGCTCCCAAGAGTGCACTTTAGCGCGCGTTTTGGCTCCCAAGAGGGCACTTTAGCACGCGTTTTGGCTCCCAGGACGACACTTTATCAAGCGTTTTTCAACAATTGGACCACTGCTTTCTCACTGCTCTCCTGAAGGACATCTTTGACATCACTGGTCCAACCATCCTCTCCATCATCAACAGCTCCATCATCACCAGTACCGTCCCAACCTGCTTCAAGCATGCAGTTGTCCAGCACCTCCTGAAGAAACCAAACACAGATCCCACACTGCCCAATAACTACAGACCTATTTCTAAACTCCCATTTCTGTCAAAAGTTCTTGAAAAGGTCATCCTCAACCAGTTTCTGCCCTACGTACATCATAACTACATCCTGGCAAAGTTTCAATCTGCTTTTAAGGCTAATCATAGCACAGAATCCGCTCTGTTAAAAATCCACAACAACCTGCTCCTCTCCATTGACTCCAGTAACTGTGCCATCCTCATCCTCCTCGACCTTAGTGCTGCATTCGATACAGTGGACCATAACATATTAATAGACTGTCTCCATGGCACTGGAATTAATGGCACTGCACTGAACTGGTTCACATCCTACCTCAAAAATAGAACCTTCTCCGTAAACATAGGCACACTCTCCTCTCCCCCAGCTACTCTCTCCTGCGGGGTCCCACAAGGTTCAATCCTAGGTCCCATTCTTTTCTCCATCTACATGATTCCCCTCGGTCAAGTCATTCAAAAATATGACATCTCTGGGGCGCTGGTGGCTTAGTGGCAGAGCAGGCGCCCCATGTACAAGGCTGTTGCCGCAGCAGCCCGGGTTCGACTCCAGCCTGTGGCCCTTTGCTGCATGTCACTCCCTCTCTCTCTTCCCCCTTCACACTTGTCTGTCCTATACATTAAAGGCTAAAAAGCCCCCAAAAATATATTAAAAAAAAAAAATATATGACATCTCTTTCCACTGCTATGCTAATGACACCCAGCTCTATCTTCCCCTCAATCCATACGACCAATCCAAACTCACCAATATTTTCAACTGCTTCAGTGAAATAAAGTCCTGGATGGCAGTAAACTTCCTTCAACTAAATGAAGCTAAATCCGAAATTATTCTCTTTGGCCCCTCTGACAACATCAACCAGATATCCAAGATATCCAGTCTTGGCAACCTGTCCACTTTTATTAAACCTCACGTCAAAAACCTTGGTGTCATTTTCGATTCTGCACTCAAGTTTGATAAACAGGTCAACTCAGTAGTCAAAGCCAGTTTTTTCCAACTTCGCACCATCACAAAAATCGAACCATTCCTCAGTTTCAAGGACCTAGAAAAGAAGTCATTCATGCTTTCATTTCCACCTGCTTGGACTACTGCAACTCTCTTTACACTGGAATTAATCAGTCATCTCTCTCCCGTTTACAAGTAGTACAAAATGCTGCAGTCAGACTTTTGACAGGTACCCGAAAGAGAGACCACATCATCCCTCTCCTAGCCTCTTTCCACTGACTGCCAGTGCAGTACTGTATTGATTTTAAAATTCTTTTATTCACGTACAAAGCCCTGAATGGAGTGGCCCCTTCCTACATGACAGAACTTTTAACCCCATACTCCACCTCCAGACCCCTCAGGTCGGCTAACCTAGGGCTTTTAACTGTTCCACGCACTTATTTTAAACTCAGGGGTGACCGTGCCTTTGTGGTCGCAGCCCCCAGACTCTGGAACAGCATTCCCCCCTCTGTCAGACTTGCCCCCTCCATCGACTCTTTTAAATCAAGGCTAAAAACGTTCCTTTTTACTAAAGCTTTTCAGTCCTCCTGATGTTGCCTATGTGTTTATTTGTGCCTTGATCTATGTTGGTTGCTGTTTTTGTTCTGTTTATTATTTTATTTCACTTGTATCTCTTTTATTCATTTTTAACTGTACAGCACTTTGGTCAACTTGGGTTGTTTTTAAATGTGCTTTATAAATTAATTTGACTTGTCTTTGACTTGACTTACTGAAAGGAAATTTAGCACATATTTTGATCTTATTTTTTATTAATAAACAGTGCTGCAACATATGTCACATGTGCATCACTGTTTATACATTATTATTGAACTGTGCGAGTGTGTGCAAAAGCCCACATGGAAGTGCATTTGTGTGTTTCATTTTGGTAAGTGACACCGCCGTTATCATGATACCTCTGTGTGTCATGATGAGTAAATAAAGGACTCACACCTAACATACATGCTTTGGTGTGCTTGTTTCTATTTGTATGTGGACGTGTATGTGTGTGTGTGCATATGTTTGTGTGAGGGGTGGGTGGTACAGGGGGATTGCAAACCCACCCAACATGGCACAGAGCAGGAAGTAGGCCAGAGGAGGATTAAATGACTACTGCGCTACTTCCTCCCTCTCCCTGGGCCCATATGATGTGAAAGAGAAAGCCAGGTCCCTGCTGGCCCCCTGCAGCAACTGGCTCCAGTCAAGTGCAAAGATATGACATCATCAGCTTGAGGGAACAATATATTGGCGTGTTTGTTTGTTGTGTGTGTGTGTGGTGTGTGTTTGTGTGTGTGTGGGGGGGGGGGGGGGGGGGGACAAATCACTTATCATGCACACAAGTACCACAAATGTCATACTACTGCCTGACCAGACCTTTGCAATCTGTCCAACCATAACCTTACAGTTTCTATAGACTTACAGTGGTTGTGCAGGCGTCATGATCATGTATTTCCCCAGTGCAAGTTTAAGTGTAACGGTAATACTGTTCATTGACATGACTACCTACACCACACCTATGCTACTATTAGGTGTGAAACAATTCAGCACACTAACATTAAGCACCTGCTAATACCCCTTTTCCACCAAAATTAGTTTTTTGAACACAAGTAGAAAATAATCTAAAAATGTCCTTTCCCATTGCCAGTAGAGAAAAGCTGTGTACATGACTCTGCAGCAGACAAGTATGCCTTTCTGTGTGTGTGTGTGTGTGTGTGTGTGTGTGTGTGCGTTTTTTTGCTGTATCACGTTTGACGTCATGGACAAGCCGGAAAGCAGGTCAGTAAACAATAGAGCACATGGTGGAGAGAAGCATGGAGGCCTGTAAAAACTTTACGGTGGTTACTTCTTTTTTATATCTCTCACTTAATCAGTCTCTCTTTCATACTGGGTGCAGACTAATTTGGAGTAATGTGTGAGGACTGCTTGGGTGGAGACAGATGGTATTTTGTGCTGTTGTGTCATTGCATCTCACCGGTGAGGGGGCTAAAATTAGCACATTCACCCAGGTATTGTGTTTAAATCACTGCCAATCAGAGCTGGGGCCAATAAATACCTCTGACTACTGCAGAGTCATCTGACTTTTACCAGATGTTAGCAGGTGTTAGCTGTTTTTCTGTGCCGCGGAGAAGGGGCTTAACACAGGCATTCACGTATGTGACATAGGTGGAGTGGTGGTTTAATATACAGTACATATCATTCACACACTTTGAAAGGGTGCATACGTGTACTATACCCCACACCTGATTTAGTGCAACATGCACTGCACCTGCCTGTACATGGAATGTTATGTGTATCTGCCACATAAACACACTACGTCTTACAGTTTAATAGATATTCAGGTGTGCGTACATGTATGTGCAGGGGTGGACTGGTCATCTGGCATACCGGGCATCATCCCGGTGGGCTGTTGACCCAATGTGGGCCAGTCCGCTACGTTTTTTTTTTAATTATTATTTTGACATGGCCTATCAGACGGCCTATCTGGGCCAGTGCAAGTTTCTTTTTTTTTTCTAAACTCCCTCCAATTGGGCTGGCCAGCCACTCATCATTGGCTACAGAGGGCTAGCACTACAGTGTGTTGCCAGCGGCCATCGACACATATTATTGGTCTATTGTTTATCATTGTCAATCAATCATGGGCTGACAGGCTCAGAGAGCCCTGACAGTGCTGTCAGTCACTACACGAGCCAGGGTGGGGTGGGACCTCATAGGCTGTTCGCTAACTTATCTTGCTACGCTACTAGCCCAATACTAAAAAGACAACGAAAATGGACAGGAAGAAAAAACGCCTGGGTGGCACTGAGAAACAGAGGACTAAAAAGCTAAACTCTCTCGAGGTGGAGGCTGCTAAGTGTGCAAAATTGACGGACTTATTTGGCGCCGTTGTCACCACCCCAGCAGCGGCAGGTACTGCGCCGGGAGATGGGTGAGGGGGGCCGGGTCAGACTCAGCAGTGGGAGTGGTGTAGTGATCTTGTCCATGACTGATGATGAGCGAGTGGAGGCAGACATGGTAAGTAACGTTAGCCTGGGGCTGGCTAGGCTATATTTTTGAGACATGTCCAAAACAAAGTAAGAAAACGTTTTTACATTGAATGTGATGTTACCTTTATTGATAAAGTCAAGCAGTCATTTCTTCATGCAATGCTTTACCTGCAAAGTGGCCCATTAAGCTTTCTGAGAGCAGAGTGTAGTATTTAGTCTGTTCTTACTCTTTTTAATGGAGAAAATACATTTACAACCATTCAGTAAAGTATCCAATTACATATGACAGGAGAAAAATATGAACTGTTTTATATGTAAAGACTAAAGCATTAGTTTTGCCTGATGATTTTGAATTATTAAAGGTCAAATACCTTAAAAGTATAATAGCTACACAGAAAATGTTTATACAGATATACATATTTTGATCTGGAGTACAAGATGAGGAGAGATAGGATAGGAAAGGATGGTTATTGTCAGAAATTGTCCAATTTGAGGCTTCAATAAACGTGCTCAGGCTATTTTACAGCTCTCAAATATTATATTTTTTTCTCAGTTGTTTTGGTGCATTTCTCTGATCAGAATTAAAAGTCTCATAACTGTTAGTTCAACCTCCACAACATTGAGTCATTTGTGCACATCATAGCAGCAGTTTCTCATTCCTTCTAACAAATTGCAAATGCTTTTGGACATGCATCAATTGCTTTCATACAATTCTCTGCTGTTTTATAACATTATCATTTGCTTATGTCATGTCAGTCAAAATGAACTATACTTATGAATGCTGAATAGTCGTTCCCTATAAAACTAATAGTCCTCATTTAGTTGCTTGAGTCATTACATACAAACATGTTCAACTAGTTGTCAAAATCTGTCAAGCAAATTTTATGCATTTCTTTACCACTTTTTTTCCAGACAATGTCGCCTTAATTGAACAAATCCAATGGACTATAATATTGTTTGTGCACAGCTCTATCCAAAGGGACTTTCTAAGTGTGTATTTTTCTTTTGCACAATGCTGTGAAGAAATTAAAATTGCATAGAGTTTATCATTTTTTATGTTTTATGAATTCATACTTAATTTGTGATGATTAGAGACTTAATAATATATCCATGTCTCTCTCAGGTTGACCATGCACCTGACATATGAGAGTCTGAGAAGTGGACCTCCCTCCCTTCGTCACTTTTTGAGGACTTGCTCTCTCTGTCTGTATTTCAGTATTGGAAATGGGGTAGTGAACTAGGGAAGACAGTATCAGCAGTGTCACTACCTGGAGCTTGCATGAACGGAGCACAGGTTTAAGGTGGCATGCTGTTTTGGCTGCGTAGACTTCCTCTCTAACTCTCTGCCCTGGACAGAAAATACCAGGGCTGAATTTTTGTCCCAGTCCACCCCTGTGTATGTGTTGTAAGTGGAGTGTATGTTCAATTTTAGTGTGCTGCACTCATTATTACATACTTATTTGTCATTTTACAACACAGGGTTGCACAAAAAAAAAGAAAATGTTGTAGCCAAACATGTTGGAAGAATGTGTTTCCTTGGTATGGAAGGATACTATAGGACTTTCTGCAAAAACTCCGCCACTGTTGCTGCTCCCTTGACTAATCTACTTAGTCCTAAGGTTCTGGTCTGGTCTTATTCCTGTCAAATGGCTTCTGAGAACCTTAGCGCCCCTGTTCTTGCTGCCCCTGACTTCGACAGGCCCTTCAACATAATTCATATATGTGTATATACATATACATATATATACAGTACAGGCCAAAAGTTTGGACACACCTTCTCATTCAATGCGTTTTCTTTATTTTCATGACTATTTACATTGTAGATTCTCACTGAAGGCATCAAAACTATGAATGAACACATGTGGAGTTATGTACTTAACAAAAAAAGGTGAAATAACTGAAAACATGTTTTATATTCTAGTTTCTTCAAAATAGCCACCCTTTGCTCTGATTACTGCTTTGCACACTCTTGGCATTCTCTCCATGAGCTTCAAGAGGTAGTCACCTGAAATGGTTTTCCAACAGTCTTGAAGGAGTTCCCAGAGGTGTTTAGTACTTGTTGGCCCCTTTGCCTTCACTCTGCGGTCCAGCTCACCCCAAACCATCTTGATTGGGTTCAGGTCCGGTGACTGTGGAGGCCAGGTCATCTGCCGCAGCACTCCATCACTCTCCTTCTTGGTCAAATAGCCCTTACACAGCCTGGAGGTGTGTTTGGGGTCATTGTCCTGTTGAAAAATAAATGATCGTCCAACTAAACGCAAACCGGATGGGATGGCATGTCGCTGCAGGATGCTGTGGTAGCCATGCTGGTTGAGTGTGCCTTCAATTTTGAATAAATCCCCAACAGTGTCACCAGCAAAACACCCCCACACCATCACACCTCCTCCTCCATGCTTCACAGTGGGAACCAGGCATGTGGAATCCATCCGTTCACCTTTTCTGCGTCTCACAAAGACACGGCGGTTGGAACCAAAGATCTCAAATTTGGACTCATCAGACCAAAGCACAGATTTCCACTGGTCTAATGTCCATTCCTTGTGTTTCTTGGCCCAAACAAATCTCTTCTGCTTGTTGCCTCTCCTTAGCAGTGGTTTCCTAGCAGCTATTTGACCATGAAGGCCTGATTGGCGCAGTCTCCTCTTAACAGTTATTCTAGAGATGGGTCTGCTGCTAGAACTCTGTGTGGCATTCATCTGGTCTCTGATCTGAGCTGCTGTTAACTTGCGATTTCTGAGGCTGGTGACTCGGATGAACTTATCCTCAGAAGCAGAGGTGACTCTTGGTCTTCCTTTCCTGGGTCGGTCCTCATGTGTGCCAGTTTCGTTGTAGCGCTTGATAGTTTTTGCGACTCCACTTGGGGACACATTTCAAGTTTTTGCAATTTTCCGGACTGACTGACCTTCATTTCTTAAAGTAATGATGGCCACTCGTTTTTCTTTAGTTAGCTGATTGGTTCTTGCCATAATATGAATTTTAACAGTTGTCCAATAGGGCTGTCGGCTGTGTATTAACCTGACTTCTGCACAACACAACTGATGGTCCCAACCCCATTGATAAAGCAAGAAATTCCACTAATTAACCCTGATAAGGCACACCTGTGAAGTGGAAACCATTTCAGGTGACTACCTCTTGAAGCTCATGGAGAGAATGCCAAGAGTGTGCAAAGCAGTAATCAGAGCAAAGGGTGGCTATTTTGAAGAAACTAGAATATAAAACATGTTTTCAGTTATTTCACCTTTTTTTGTTAAGTACATAACTCCACATGTGTTCATTCATAGTTTTGATGCCTTCAGTGAGAATCTACAATGTAAATAGTCATGAAAATAAAGAAAACGCATTGAATGAGAAGGTGTGTCCAAACTTTTGGCCTGTACTGTATATATATATATATATATATATATATATATATTTATTTATACTGTATATATATATATATATATATATATATATATATATATATATATATATATATATATATATATATATATATATATATATATATATATATATATGGATATATCTGGGGTTGAGGTGAATAAAAGAACTGTGTTGTGACCTAAATAACATGCTGTTGCTATCTGCAGAAAGTATTAAAGCATGAAATCCCGCATTTTTAATGTACAAAAGCATCCTGTATCATAACTACATGTGTGCCGTTTGTAACAAACCAAACCGCGTGAAAATCAGTTGAAAATTCAGTGAGTTATTCTATTTTACTTGTGCATACAGCTCCTTCCTCAATAGAAGTGAATGCACTGTGGAGGCGAAGCGAGACCCATCCAAGACGGCGGCTGGCTAGGACGTCGGCTCCAATAGGCAGCGGCGGTCAATGCGGCGTCTATGGGTACGTCCCAAGTCCCTTAAATTTACTGCTAACCACCTAACCTAGCCACCTTACCTAACTGTTTAGTCCCTCCCACTTAGGAAAACATGCAAGGATTCAGGAGTTAGGAGTAAGGAGCGAGGACTGCTGATAAGAGACATGAGACAGCCTTACTCTGAAGCGTCACGTAAAGCGACGTCCTTTTCTGATGACAGCGGCACAGCTGGATCTGCTGCATAACAGAGCCAGCGTTTGGCGTACATCCCAAGTCACATTACATTCACTGATCAAAGCCGTAACACAGAAATAAGAGACATGAGACGGCCTTAAATGGCGGACCTCGAACGACTTCCGGTTCAAGTAAGGAGTTAGGAGTTAGCAGTATAAAATAAGAGACTTGGGACGTACCCTATGTATATATGTCTATGCATGCTCCCTCCCTCCTCTGTTAAATGGGATCTCACAGGCGCACTACGTCATCAAACCATGTGATGCTTGGTATCACCGGATTCAGGGAGCTCTCGGCTTCCTGAATCCGGCATCGTTTTTCTTTTATTCCTTATTGTTTTCGCACCAGAGCAGCCTAAATACACAAAGTCCAAAATCGCGATGAGTGGTGACAAGCCATGTTATGCCGTTTTTCGTGGGGAAAAGTTAAGATCTCATGCCGAGCCGTCCGGGGAATACATAGCTGGTTTATAAAAGGTGAGATCTCACTCCTACCACTATTTTTGGCTGAGATATACCGCCTAGAAAGTAGGATCATAACTTTAACGTTTCATATGGCTTTATTTGGTGATATTTTATGGTGTTTCTGTCATAAACAACATCAGCTATCATAATCACACCTGATTTCAATAAGGTACGATGTCTGAAGCTGGCTGAGTGTTGTTTGATCACTGACAGTACTGTTTTGAAGTGGAGTGAGTGCTCATTTGGAGCTCCGCCTGGATCTTTTCATGGAAAAAACACTGTAGAATGGTCATACTTTGAGCAATCTTCTTCAAACTTGAAACAAATGTTCATTGATAGTGTGCCTACAGCCCCACAGTGTCATTTTCTCAGATGAAGCCACAGACAGTTATTCATTCTGAAAATCATTTTTTATTTTATTTTAGGCAAAATCTTCATCTTTTTACTGACTTCAGAGGCCCATTACTCTGTCTCTGTATCACCTAGAGTGTTTCTGACACTTTCACAAGAAACTTCAGAGAGTTTGCTTTCTGGCAAGACCTCATGCATGCATGTAGTCAGAGCGGTTCAGAGGCTACAGTCATTTTAATTTGGGTATGTCATTTTAGGCATTTTCGCTAAAAAATGGGGGTGGAGTGCAAGAGGTTAACTATTTCAGGTGAAATCCACACACTGACATGCATGCCTCCAGTACCTAATGATATTGGGTTAGCCACAGCCACAATCAACAGAAGGACTGAGTAAATGTAAGTTTGCTTTTTAATTCATACTAAAATTACAAACCTCCTATAACATAATCTTGTGGTTGGTACACTTTGTGTTTAAAAACCAAGTCACAGATCACTAGAAAGCAGACCAACACCCATCTTTTCAGGCAGTCACAATGCATTTTCAAGGTCTACATCAGATTTCAAATGATGGCTACTACACCAGCCTAAAAGAACTGCTTCAAAAGAGCTAACCCACCACAATTTGTCTGAATGGCACAATAAAGTTTAAAGGTGAAAGCACCTTTAGATTTAAAAAGAAGAATGAAGATATAGATCTACTGTACTGTTCTGTCAAATATACAAACACTAGCTTGGTATTGCACTCTTTAGAGTGCAGTGATACATACACATAGAACATATGTGTGTAAAGACACAGGCAAAAGACACAGAGAGGGACATAAACAGGAAGTTGAATAAATTTGCTGAAAGGTTACACTGATGTCTCCTGTCTGTTAAATACAGTAAATCGTGTTGCATAGAGCACCAATATGCATTTCCATTGTAACAACAGAAGGGGATAACTGCACTGGCCCTATTTTTCAGCACTTCATGACAAGCCCACAAAGAGATATTGCCCAACTCTACAAACTCAGCTCTATTTCTATCTTACAGTTTTTGTTTTAGGTTATGTAGAATATAGATGAACGCCACTGCTCTTATCAATCCCATTTTTAGACACTGCAGTAAAAAAGCTCTGATAAACCCTCTTCACCCTACCTGCCCAGCCACCCAACAGGCAGAGTTGGAGACCAATTGGTGAAGAAAATTGAACATCTACCACTTAAACAGCCAGATATTTTTTTGTTTTTCTCAGAGACAGCATAAAAAACACACATGAGCTGTTTGTGAAGTAATGATAATGCCAGCAACACACTTCACTCCAGCAAACAGTTAAATAATTAGATACTTTACCTCCTTGAGGCAGCCCATGAAATTATTACTGACTGGAGATCCAGGCAGGTCAGCAGTGCTGGGGCTTCCACCCACATAGAAGAAGTCATCAGAGCCCAACATGGTGTAGTCTTCCTGAGTGTAACCCGTGGTGGTCAGAATCCCATCCACTGATATTGTCACCTGACGGTGAGGAATGAACAGTGAGTGTGGAAATACAATGTGTTTCTTGAATTATTAGGATAGAAGGCAGCCTTGTATTTTAGAACTCACTCAGGTCTGTGTGAATTATAAATCGCACGGTTAGTGATATGTTAACATGTGTTCTGGATCAGACAGTAAAGATATAAAGAAAATTGGTCAGCCCATAATTTCTTTATGTTTTGATTTAAGATGATAGATATTGCTGGCGATTAAATCATTAATAGGTATAAAGGGTTAGTAAAATGTCAAAATAAAGGATTACTTCAGATTTAGACACTGACAAACATGCAACAATATTTATCTGCATGTTAATAATAATGCACAAACCGTGTGGTGTTACTGTTTTTATTTGATCTTCTTTTGTGTCTAATAATGTGAGGGAGGCAAGAAACTAATAAAGATGACAGAAGTAACATACAGGAGCAGGCACTCACAAATCAGCCTGTTCTCATTCCAAAACCATGGAATACTGCCGCTTTGTCAGTGATTTTGGTGTCAGATCACCTTTCACGGTGGTATGATATGCTGCTGGGTGGCATCAGTTTGTAACGTTGCTGGGTGGAATCTTTCTTGTTGCTATGACAGTACCAGACCGTACCTTTCCCAGTAGTATGACAAGCTGCTGAACGGCATCAGTTTTAAACGCTGCTGATAACGGCATAGGATAAAGAGCTAGAAAGTCCTGATAGGGTAGGTGGGAAGGGTGGAGGATGAGTCAAACAAACCCTGGACTTTCACACATGAGCCCGGTGTTCACATCCTGTATTAATGTAATGCCAAAGCATGATGTCTTTTTCTAAACCTAACCACATGGTTTTGTTGCTTAAGTCTAAACACGTGCTTTTGTTGTCTAAACCTAACCACATATTTTGTTACCTAAACCTAAACACGTGTTTTTGTTGTCTAAACCTAATCACATGCTTTTGTTGCCGAAACCTAACCACATGCTTTTGTTGCCTAAATCTAAACACGTGCCTTTGTTGTCTAAACCTAACCACTTGCGTTGGTTGCATAAACCTAATCATCTGCTTTTGTTTGCCTAAACCTAACCACATGCTTTTGTTGCCTAAACTTAACCACATGCTTTGGTTGCATAAACCTAACCACATGCTTTTGTTGTCTAAATCTAACCATGTGCTTTTGTTGCCTAAACCTAACCACATCATTTTGTTGCCTAAACCTAACCATGTGCTTTTGTTGATATTGGTATTGATGTTGGTTGATATTGGTCACAGCCTCCTGAAACATCAGCAGAGTACCTAGCGCATAACATGTAGATGTAACCAAAGGCCACTGATAAAGCAGTGATATATGACAATTTGGAATGAGAACACGTTGCACAGACCAAAGTCGAATGGGGCAGAGTTATTGTCTTACCACACAAAATTGAGGACACACACAAAATGGCAGAGTACACACCCACAGTTCAGGACATCAGTTTGGGAACAATATCATGTAATAAAGACCTCAAATCTTTGACAACATTGTCATTTGAAGTGGGAAGTAGAAGTATGAGTACTACTACTCTACATAACTACACAAAGTTGTTAGTGTTTGCTCAATGTTGATTAACCTCAAAGCTAAGATGTTTCTAATAAGATAATGGAACAGTAATAATAAGCCACCTATTAGATGCTTATAACATGCTGAAATAGCAATTACTTTTACTTGTAATATGTTAAGTACATTTTGCTGGTACTAGAGTGCCCCAAGAATGAGTTCTAAAACCCACAAATGAGTTAGCATTTTAGCACTCCAGTTTCCCTCGTCTCAAAGACAATGGGTTTTTTGAATGTTTTTTTGGTTAGATGTGTGACATGTCAGGTCTGATGTTAGCACACACTTAAGAGACTGTCATGTTTTGTTCTATGACATGGAATATGTCAGTAAATACCACACTGTGAATTTTGAAGCTTTTATGTCTTAAAAAGGGTAGTAGCTAACAAGTGGCCACACAAGACCACAGAACGTCATCACGCTGAATGTGACTTTTCATGCGACCATGGTATAATTCGCTTATAGTCCAGTATTAGCTTTTGACTTCTGGTGATTTTATTTAAGCTTCAAAAACCATTAAACAGATGTTCATTTGTGAAAATTATTGCGCTGAACAAAACATGTAAGTACCATTACAGTTTGCAGAGCTTATTTTCTGCAATAATTCAAAATCGAACAACAGCACATATTTCCGATCTTTGCTGAGCAACAGTTTTATCTAAAAGGATTTAAAGGCCTGTACCATATAGCTGCCTGTCCCAAATATAAGCCTGTTGAGTTCAGTGATTGAAGCAAGTAATAGCCCGGCCTACTAATAAAGGTTTTACTGTACATCGAATGGTGCTAAAAACAATGCATGGAGCAGATTAAAAAAAGAAAATATTTGGTACAGAAAATTTTAAAAGTTATATGCATCACTGCATGAACACAGAAAGAAGTAGTCAGAGCCCTGGTGGAAATGGTAGTTATCCAGTTTCTTACTGCAATGTGGGTTGTCTCTTATTTTCACTTGTGGGTAAGTTTGAATGAAAATGAGAGTCTGGTGTTAGGCCATGCATGTATAGTGCACAGGTCACAGCTGTCAAAGTTCTGGTGTGGATTTTGTTTCTCTTTTTTGATTTTCTGGCAGTTTTCACAGTACAATCACCAAAAAATGACAGGAAAGTTAGTAATGAAGCAGATTTGGTAAAACCCTGGGGTAGCTTAAGTTGAGTGACTAAAGAAGAGGACGAGACTGAAAAGGAGAGTAGAAAAGCAAATAAGTGGACCCAGTGAATGATAGAAGTAAAAGAAAAAAGTAAACATGAAGCTGGGAAATACAAAACCCAGTGTGTGTGTGCGTGCGTGCGTGCGTGCGTGCGTGTGTATGTATGTACATCACTACATCAAGATGCATTGATGTACTGATGACATCAAGATGGTTTGATGTACTGAAGTCCAGAGCTAAGGGCAGTGCACAGCAAACAAAAATTGACAATAACAATGATATCTACCATACAATGGAGTGTGTTTACCAGAGCACGTCCAATGCCTGTTTGCTTTGCAGAGAGGTGGGGTAGATGAGAAATGAATTCATACAAGTGAACAGTGGGTTGGTTAATACATTTAAGTAAATCAAATGAAAATAAATGATGACAAGTGAGGAAGTTAGTATACATGATAGTAAAGCAATGGTTGATTTCATTCCTTAAGTCACTACTCACAGACAATGGTATAGTTTAACAGGTGGAAACAGAGGCACGGTTAAAAAGATTTGACTTTGACATCCTCACTGAGTTGAAAAGATGATTCTCCTAACAGCTGAGCTCTACAGTGCAGCGTGAAAATAAGAGAGCGTAAATGTGAAAAATTATTGGCTGCACCGGTGCCATTGACTGTACAGTATTTCTAATATCTATTTTTTTCCTATATTGAAGCAACCCCTGATATGGAAATCATTTTATTAAGAATGATTTAACCACCCTAAACATGTGTGTTTAATCTGCAGGTAGTAAAGATGTCACAAATCCATCTGTCAGCTCGCTATTAGCAGTAGTAATGTGGCAGGTTTGGGGTAGGCTTAGTTACTAGAAACATTAAATTAGATTAGATTAGATTAACTTTATTGTCCACCTTAGTGGAAAATTGTCTTTGGCTCCTCCAACATTAAGTTACATTACAAACAAAGTCACAAGACACTTCCCACCATACATCACAAAAAAATTGTGCAAATAGACAAGAAATACCAGCAGATGAATGGTATAGCAGGTGACAATATGAACAAGATAAAACACTTAAAATTCTTTGCATATGCACATATCAAAATAACAAATGTCAGAAAGTGATAAAGCAGAATCCTGAGTAAGTAATTAAAAAATTACAGAAACACTGTGTGCAGTAGTTCACCTTCAACCTCTCTCTCTCTCTCTCTCTCTCTCTCTCTCTCTCACTCACACTCACACTCACACACACACACACACAAAGACACACATGCCACAGCGATCAGTTCATGCCTCAAACTGTGTCTGTCCTCAGTCCAAGGGCGTAGGAACTGTCCCCTCCAATATTGGAGACAGGCGCATTTGTCCCACCCAAATATTTACGGCGGAGGAGAAAAAGTATTTGATTTTGAAATCTGTAACGAACTTGCTTGACTGTCATGATATGTCAGCTTCATTAAAAGCATAGCTGCAAATTAACGCAAAAATAGATGTAAAAACACACAGAAACAATACATGTGTGACAAGTTCCCTAATTTAATCTTAACAATTTTCCAAATTCATTTCCTCTTTTCCAATTTCTCATTTTATTTTATGGAAGTGATCAATTCAAGTGCACTTGTCCTTTAAACTTGATATTAAAAATGAAAGCTAACAAAATAAAAGACATCTGGTACATTGGTTACAGGCGTATCAGTTTGTAGAACAAGTTCGTAGAAGTTTTGAACAGTTAGAACAAGAGGCTGCACTGCAACGTGCAAATCACTCCTTCTCATGGCTGCTTGTGCTTTCCATGTCCTTGCGGCTGCAACTTGCGCTCTCTTCTCTTCTTCAAACTACAACACTCATAATTCATGTAGGAACTGCTGCAGCCAATGTGCAGCCAGCGGGAGCTGCAGGACCACTCAACCACCATGATCAGTTTTTAATGTTTTATCAGCCAATAACTACTCCAGACTCTGCTCTAGTGTAATTTTTGGGACAATTAGGGCAGGATTCGGGATTCAGGACAACTGCTTGGATTCCGGGACTGTCCCGAATTTTTCGGGACGTCTGGTCACCCTATTTAAGATGAAACGACAGCAGAAGCTCAGTTTAAGAGCTTTCTTTTTTATGAGAAAGAAAAGAAAGAAAGGAAATATGAGTTGGTAATAGTTTTGCCCGGGAGGATAATCATATTTTCTGTCTAGACCTGTTGATGTTAAGCTGACGTTGTGATACAACATCTAACTTGTACACTCTTGCTAAGTAAACTTTAATGTTGTTACTATTAACGTTACTAGCTAACGTTGGCTGGTGAATATATGATGGACTTTCCAACAACGGAAAAAAGTGATTTGACACTAAATATTTAAGG
Organism: Epinephelus lanceolatus; assembly: GCF_041903045.1. Lineage (NCBI taxonomy): Eukaryota > Metazoa > Chordata > Actinopteri > Perciformes > Serranidae > Epinephelus > Epinephelus lanceolatus. Next base: position 693,238 of record NC_135748.1, read on the forward strand.
TAACAACATGATTGTTCTATTAACCCATGTAACTTGAGAATGAGTACACACCTCCAATATCTAGAAAGGAGTTAGTCTGTCTGTGTGTTTTTCGCTTGTTCTTGGCTTTCCCATCAGTATTTTTCTAAACCTTATTCGTGTCAACTGCTTTCATATTAGAGATCAGATGAAGCTGGCAATTGACGTTAGAGAGGGCGAGGCAGGGAGAGCCAGCACTTCAAGGCCCTGACACACCAAGCCAACGGTTGGCCGCCGGTCAAAGTCGGGCCATCAGTGAGCGTCTGTCGCCTTAGTATTTGCGGTGTGTCCCGCAGCGTCTGCACTTTGGCGTCGGCGGCTTTTCGGCCGATTGAGCATGTTGAATCGGCGGCGGAGTTTGTCAGTGAGAGAGATCACTCTGATTGGCTGTTCAGGTTTTATTTCCTCGCCAGTGGCGTGCACAGACTTTTTGAAGGGCAGGGGCGAAAAGAAAAAAAAGGGCACATACAGCGCGTTCTCGCCACTGAAGAGGGCACTAAGTTCTGCATGTTTTCGAGGGCACTTTAGACATGTTTATATATTATACAAATGGCACATTATATAGCCTTAAAACAGACTACTGAGACAGACTACTCAAGTTAGTTTAGTTTGTAATTAGGATCAGCAACGTTGAACGGTGAAGAACACACAGAGACATGGATGTATGAAGGAAATAAATCTCTGGGGGGGTCTGGGGGTCCTCCCCCAGTACATTTTCAATTAAGTAGATGCCATTTCCTGTATTCTAGTGCATTTTAACACCATATTAGCACCAGATAATCCAAACTGGTTCTGTGAGATATAGTTCTGGCTAGGGCCGTAACGTTACATGTATTTGTGTCGAACCGTTCGGTACGCGACTTTCAGTTCGGCACGACCCTGTACCGAATTATTGGGCGCAGAATATTATTTTATTTTATTTTGTTTTATTTTAATTCCGTTTTTGCGAGCCGAACCATTTAAAATATCTAGTTCCCCGACAGACATAATTGAGTGACGGACCGAGTCCCGTAAATCTCCACTTTCACTTTGTGCAGCACATTCTCGCATTTTGACAACATGGCAAGTGAGCCTGACGAACCTGAAGACCCACCCACAAACCTTAAGTCCTCTGTTCGGGAACACTTTGGTTTCAGGGTAAAATACGAAGATGGAAATAAACCAGTTGACAAGACAAAAGCAGTGTGCCGACACTGCAGAACAGCGGTCGGGTATGTACTTGGAAACACGTCTAACATGCTAACGCATCTAAAGCGACACCACCCGAGTTTGAACGTTAACCGGCACGACTAGAAAAAGCAATCTGGTGCGAACTACGATATCATCGTCGTTTAAAAAGAAAGAGCATTTCCCTGACCATCGCGCTAAAGAAATAACCAACGCCATTGGAGTTGAGTAAAATTGTTTAAGCTGCACTTTAGATATAAGCATGTTTTGTTTACTGCACTTTAACAAAGTGGGAAAGCTAAGTAAGTTCCTAGTAAAACTGAATCTGAGCAGGCTTTAAAGCTGACCAGCTGCACTATACTTTTTATTTTAATTGAGTAAAACTGTTAAAGCAGAAGTGTATATTTATATTTTTCATTCAAAAAATGTGTTAAAAAACAGCAGGATTTTATTTTTCACTTTTATATTTCTATTTTCATTCAAACAATGTGAAAAAGCAAGATTTTATATATATTTGTTTCATTCAAAAATTGTGTAAAAAGAGTTAACTGCTGTGGTGGTATGTTTTAATAAGGTTACCAATAAGTAAAAGATATTTAAAAGTTGTCTATTTTTTTCATTACTGTACCGAAAAAAAACGAACCGTGACTTATGTACTAAGGTACGTACCGAACCGAGATTTTTGTGTACCGTTACACCCCTAGTTCTGGCTCAATATAGATCAAAAAAGGGCCCAACATAAAAGTCAACAGTAATGTTTCATAGTATTTCTGTGGTCTAGTTTAGTGTGTTTTTTCCACCCAAGAAGGCAGTTTAGTGTGTTTTGCCAACCAGGAGGGCACTTTAGCACACGTTTTGGCTCCCAGGAGGGCACTTTAGCGCGCGTTTTTCAACAATTGCTGATTGTAATCACCAGTAGCCAAGAGTGTCACCAAATCAGCCAGGATTAAAATGTAAATGACCTCAACTTTGACTTAAAGTTACAATGTGTAATCTACGTGGTTGTTTATTAGCAAATATCGACTATTGCTTTCATAAATATATATTTACTAAAGAGTAATTCAATTCACATACAAATGGAAGCTTTCTCATAGGCTTAGAATGATTTCTCTCTATATACACAGGGAGCGCGCAGTCTGCTGGAGGCTGCCCTCTTGCGTCGCCATATTTGAATATAGTGGCCGAAAGGGATATACGCGCTTCGCCTTTCGCGTTTACCTAGAACTTGCCGTCACTGAAGACGGTTAAGGTGAAGATCAATCTGGGGCACTTCTGCATGAACCTGCTTTGTACTTTTATGATTCTGTCGCACTTTAAATGGAGGACCACACATATGTTTTGCCCCGTAAGAGGGAAACCACGCCACCAAATAAAAGAAAAAGATCAGATAAGCGAGGACGGGACAAAACGCGAGTGAATATCAGCGTTGCTTATTCCAGGTGGAAAGAACTCCTGAAGGAGAAGGATTTCACAAGGGATGCAGAGGTTGCCTGCTTTCTGCTTGACAGGTAATTCAATCTGATATTTTAAAATCATTTTGGCTTCATGTTTGCAACTACTTTTCCCTCTCGTCTAAGTTTGAGTGGCGGCTACGTTTACTCGCTAATGTTATCCTAGCCTTGGCTACCGTTATCCCAGAGCTACAGCTAAATGGTTAGCCTAGCCTACAGCCTAAGCTATTGATTCCTCTTGCGCTGCTGCGAAGGCTGCCACCCTCTCTTCCTCCTCTTCCCTCTGGGTAGCCGAGACACTAACGTTACCTCCTTGCCTGGCCGTTCCTGCACCGCCTCTACCCCCTTGCCCCCTTCCTCTCCCTGGTCTTCCTCCTCTCCCTCTCCCTCTTCCTCTTCCTCCTCTCCCTGTGTCCTGTGAAGGAACACTCTGGAAACGCAATATTATATATATATGTTATTTTAGCATTTACCGTGCTAATGTTTGCTTGTGTTACCAGAACAATTAGAAATTATAGCTGCTGCGCAGCAATTCTGAGCAACACACACACTAAAACAAAGCATATCACAACATAGAAGTTACATCATATAATTATGGCATGCCCTTCAAATTGTGGATGAGTGGCTGAATGGCATGCCCTTCAAATTGTGGATGAGTGGCTGAAGTGATCAGACTCAAAGGAAAGAAAAAACTCAAGAACAAGAAAGTAAGAATAACATTAACTGCTAGCAATTATGAACAAACTGGCCTGATCTAGCTTAAAGCTAAACATTATCCATGGTGACAAAGATGAAAACATTTTTTAAAATGTAAAAGTAGCTATTGGATAGACTCTGCATATTGACTGATAGCTAAGCCAAATAAACAGGGAAAAGAGACAAGGGATAACAGGGAAAAGTGTTGATAAAGAGTATTTGTCTCTCCGCAAAACTGCCTGAATCATAATTATTTTGACCTTGGTAGTCTCTAATCCACATAGCATGATGCCTGAACATAGGACTTTCACATTAGAATGTCCATTCTTAGCTGAGACTTGAACTCACAACTTCTGAGACTGAGGTCCGTCTTCTATCTCACTGAGCTAATTGGCAAGTGACAGTCCATGTGTGGCTTCACAAATTGACTAAGCCAAGCATCAGGGTGCCAGACAGTAGCCATCCATGCCATGGAAAAGCACATTTCAAAGTGAAAGTTTTGAAATTTAGAGGCTTGCTGTAGCACCACCATCAGGACTATTGTCTTGTGTTTCCAGTTGAGGACATCTGGCATGGGACTGGACCTTTATGAAAAGTTTAGGTAGCTTTCTCATATGGAAATGTTGCACGAGCTGAGGCTTGAACTCACAATCTTCAACACCAAGAACCATCCTCTATCTCACTGAGCTAATTGGCAACCAGAAATGTCACATGTAGCTTCACAAATTGACTAAACCAGTCACCTGTGTGCAAGACAGCAGCTGTTAGTGTGTAAAGGCAGATTTCAAACGGCTGTCAAAAATTCAGTTATTAAGACAAAAATCCGAAAATACACAAATTGCATCTAGACAATATGGAGATGTTGGTAATTTGTTTTAACTTTAGACACTTGCTGTAGCGCCACCATCAGGACTATTGGCCTGTTTTTGCAGCTTAGGCTGCCTGGCCCCTAATAAAACATTCCTAACATATATTTCACAGATAACTTATATCTCACTGGTAAGATAATATATCGTAACATGGTTTAGATTCCTAAATAAATATTCACCTCGTCACTAGATACTACTGAAAAACTTGAAAAACTTGTGGATGCGCAATGCTTTTTGTCCTAAGAGGCCACCGTCACTTACCCGACGGGAGGGGTGAGCGAGTGAGCGCTGCAATCTAGAATTTGACCGCTGATGTCACTGTTACTCACCAGTGTTGCCAGATCTCGCGAGACAAATAAGCAACCAGACCTGTGAAAACAAGCCCAAAACAAGCGAATTTTTCTATGGAGCCCCCCTAGGTTCCGGGGAGAGAAAAATAAATAAACTGTGGGCACGGTTTTACAATCCGTGGGGACGGATTTTAAACTGTGGGTACAGATTGTCAATATACATCCATGTGGACAGATTGGTAAACTGTGTGCAGTTTTGCAAAACTGTACCCACGGTACACAGTTTATTTACTTTTCTCCCCCCCTGAGCTTCAGGACAATGACCCCAAGAGGGAGTTAAACCACCTTTTAACATTATTTAACATTAGAAAACAGATGGGATATCAAATATAGACTGATGTACCAAGTACATTATATACACAGCTCTGATAATTAAAATTTGCACATACAAATAAATATCATCCTGAATTCACAAATTCTTTATTATTGCTTTTTAAGCACTCATCTTCTGACGTATTCCTAACCAGAAAAAAAACAGATTGCCCTACTCTGCCTCTGATTGGCTAGTACTCGTTGCCATCAGGGTCAGAGCCAATTAGAAGCAGGATGCGGGTGGGAAAAAAACTCTGCTGTCTCCTGTGTGAATGGAGAAAGGGGAGGGACAGAGGGAACAGGCAAGACAAACTATCCTACATATCGAAAATATCTGCATGACAACTTATTATGGAGCTGGGAACAAGCCCAAATAAGCAACTACACTTTAGAAACAAGCCCAAAAAAAATGCGACCCGCAACTACCAATATTTGTAAGCGACTTTACAGAAAAACAAGCCCAAAGTCGCTTAGAATAAGCGGACTTGGCAACACTGTTACTCACCATTTTTACACACTGAGGCCCTAAGTCAGTCTAGGTTTCTTTGTTTATTTTATTAGTTAGTTTGGATCAAATCAGACGATTAATTTGCACATACAAAACATGTAAACCAGTTATACTCAAAGGGATTTGATATGAAAGGTAGTGTCTTTTTATATTTATCTACATACAGGTTGTAGAGTGTGGAAGTGAATCATGACCAATATTTAAATTAAAATGCATTTGCAGAAATGCCTTTTCATTTTAAGAATGTGGCTGCATTATTTGACTCATAAATAAAATTAATCATCAATCATCCTATTTACATTTTAATTTTCTTCTTCAAGACTGCTCATTCTTTCACTTAATTAAAACGAAAAAAGAAAAAGACATTTGAGATTTAATTTTCAAAATATGCCCCAGCAAATAGATACCAAAATTCAATTTGAAATGTAAAATTTGAAAATTAAAATGCATTGCAGAAATGCTTTTTCATTTTAACAATGTGGCTGCATTATTTGACTCATAAATAAAATTAATAATCACTCAACCTATTTGCATTTTCATTTTCTTCTTCAGGACTGCACATTTTATGCCAGAATCAAAAAGAAAACAAAGAGGACACTGGCCACTACTGCGGCACTGAAACTAAATCAATCGATGTCAGGTAAATTGATCACCCACCACCTCATCAGCGCATAAGTCACACACAGCCTACTTATTTTTCGTCTTATTATTATTTTTCTTCCGCCAGATTTTGGTGCGTAACTTGTGCCACAGCTCTGAGCGCACACAGGGTCTTCATAAAACATAGATTGAAGATTCAATATGCACAGTAAGGACACACGTTTCCCTGCAGAATGAAATTAGTTCTTTTCTGTCACCAATTAATGCCAAACAATATAAATCTGAAGTATAAAACAGATCAAAATATATATGGCGCGCACTGTTTTAACATCTCCTTGCTTAGTGTAATATTAATGTGCCTGCCACGGCTGGATCTGTGAGCATTTGGTCGCTAAGAAGACTGTTAACACTAGAACCGCCACAACAGTCTGACAGACCGTTTGGGTTTTTATAATGCAAATAACTCTGTTTATATAAAACCTACAAGCTTCTATGACTTTTCTTAAAAATGTGTCTTGTATGTTTTCTGAAGCCTTTAAGTTACAAAAATGAAACACACTAGACTTCTGAGCATTTATACCTCCGACTGCGGCAGCGGTCACACAGACCGCTGCTGAAAATTATACATTTTGATACATACAGATAGGCTATACATATTGCAAACTCTGTAAAAGTACACCAAAGCACACATTTTCATTTCCAAATATTTATTTGAAAACAAAACCATTCATACGGTAAATAAAAAAATATTTTGTTAATAATAAAAAACAAATGTAATCTCAACAGTGACCGCGCCAGCCAGCAGGACTGCGGCTGAACCGCTTCCAATGTTCATTCATTCATTCAATCGTGTGTTCAATGTGTGTGTGTGTGTGTGTGTGTGTGTTAGTATGTCAGAGAGGAGGAGCATCAATAAAAAAAAAGTTTCCACTAATTATTTCGGTATTTATTTCTTTTCTTCTTAATTTTTTTTATTTAAATGCGTAATATAGCCAACAATATTATAGACCAAAAGTTAATCTAATTTATTATTGTAGAATGTATTTAGCAAATCACCACTTTCAACAAGACATAGTGCAGCAGCAGTGCAGCAGCAAAAAAACCCCAAAACAAAACAAAACAAAAAAAAGGCATTATAAAAAGACAACAAATAGTGTTAATTAACTGACATGAAACATTGGAGAGGTTGTCAGTCCTATTCTATAGTCTGTAATTTTTATTTTATTTTATTTTATCATAACTTCTCCGAAATTACTCAAAAATGCATTTTATGTTTGCTTCTGAGCACACGGGCAGACAATGAAGTTACATATGACAGTCTGGCAGACCGTTGTATATATATATATATATATATATATATATATATAGATATAGATATAGATATATATATATATATATAGATATATATAGATATAGATATATCTATATGTATGTAGAGAGAGAGAGAGAGGGAGAGAGAGACAAGCCAACAAACCTAACAGGCTGTTGTGGCTGGCTACCAGCTTGCTACCAGCTAGCTAGCATCAGGCTGCCAGCTCTCATGCCCATGCTCAATTGGCACTTCTCTTAGGACACGCCCATTTTCTCACACAATGAAAAACAAATTTATTACTGATAACTTGGGCTGCCCTGGATATGTGTGCACTAATTAATGTTTTAAATAAAGAGATGACAAAGCTGAAACTTGTGTGGAAATATTTACAGTGTACATAACTGAGGCTTGACAGTGTGAGCAATATCAGTTCAAATAAACACAAGAAATATGTGCTCTAGAGAAAGGATCAGCACTCAGTGAATAACCTCCTAAGCCCTATGATAAGCCATTAAGCCATCTTTGGGGTCATCAGGTGGGAACCTCCTTTCACCAGTGTTTCATCTAGTTGGTCCCACAACACCTCCAGGAGGCTAGACAGTGATCTCTGGTGTCCCAGAGACACTCCCCTAATGCCAGCTCTCACTGCTCCCCGCACCGACCCAACAACCTCCTTTACCTTACCTTACACATGGCTTTCTCAGCCCAAACAGCACTGCCACCTTCAACAAACCCAGGCTCCGTTTATGCAAGATACTAACTTTCCGAGCACAGTCACCACACCCTATTTCACATGCTACATATCATAACTCCATATAAGCTAAAGTTAAAGGAGATAGAAAAGCTTAACTCACAGAATCAGGAAACACACTCACCTTGCAGCATGATCCCAAACAAAAATGACTCAAATAGGCCACTCCCACACTTAAATAACCTTCTTCTTCCTGGATTTTCTCCTGAGAGGACTGATTGGTGGATCTCTCCACCTGATCTCAAGGAGTTATGTACCCTGCTTAGTAGGTCCCCCTGCTGGCCCCCAACGGACATTATTCCTCCTCATCCAAATCCACTAGATCTAGCTGCTTCATCTGACATTTCCGTCACTGTCTTTCTCAAACTTTGTCCCCACTAACCTGATCTCACAGAAATACGTGAAATGACCACGACCTCTTAACACCGCATTCTGTGGTGGCAGCACGTAATGGGTTGAAATTATGTGCTGCCACCACGAAAACAATGCCAATGTAAAGTCAATTAGGATCCTCTCCCGTGGTGGACACATGGATTCCCTGATTCAATCACGTCACGTCAACCTCGTTTTCCTCAATGATATCTTTAACATTCCTGTATACACACAAAAACGTGGAAGTGTGCTTGATAACTCAACAATATGACAGGTTAATGTCAAGGCCATAAAATAAAATAAATGTATTTTGCCAGCTTTTGATAGCGTAGGGCTTTAAGAGCATTGTGCTGTGGGCGGATGGGGCGTGTTCCACTACTGTTTTGTAGCTGCTGTCCGCCGTCTGTGGGCTTCATTCCATTTCAGATTGCCATCCATCTGCCGTAACTGAATCCAGACGCCACTAATAAATAAATAAATAAGAAGATAAAAATAAGGCTGAGCACGGAAGAACCAGAGAGGAAACACCATCACATGGAGCCGTCTGCCCCTGGCAACCCGGCCACCCTCCACTCCACCAGGGGAGAGCGGACCTCAAGCCAGCGCCACAGAACCAGCGGCTGCCCCGCCGGTTATACCTCCGACCATGGCAGCTGTCACACAAACCGCTGCTGAAAATTATACATTTTGATACAGGTAGGCTATATACATATTGCAAAACTCTGTAAAAATACACCAGAGCAGTTTCCAAATATTTATTTGAAAACGAAACCATTCATACGGTCAATATAAAACATTTTGTTAGTAATAAAAAATAAATGTAATCTCAATGTGACCACGCCAGCCGACGGGACTGGACTTAATTAATTGACATGAGACACTGAAGAGGTTGTCTCCTATAGTCTGTAATTTTTTATTTTTTTTTATCATAACTTCTCGGAAATTACTCAAAAGTAGAACATGCTAAAAGTAAATACAATAATAGGCTAAATAGTATCTACGCAATAATAAGGTGTCTAAACAATAATAAATATTATCTAAGTTATCTATTAGGCTACCATTCCACTCTGTAAATAGATTTTAAAATTTCAATATGATTTTAATATTATTTTTGCTTATTTCATTATTGTTATTATTGGTTTTACTTTTTAGTAGTATTGTATTGTCTGAGGATGACTCATTTTAGTAACTATCTACAGTAAAAAAGAAAAAAACAAGCAAAGAAACAAACAAAACTCATTTTATACACTGGGCCTTCAAAGTGCTCTCTGAAACTACACCTGGCATGGCTTGTGTCCAAAAAATGAAAAAATCTAAACTTTGTCGTAGAGCTAAACCAAATACATCATTGGAAAGGTCTCAACCTGGAGAGTGACATATGTCAGTATGGAGATTCTACATGGCTTCTGCTTTCAGCCATTGACCTTTGAACCTTGACCTCAGTGCATGTTTGAGGACTTATAACTCAGCAACTAAAGGGGGTACAGACATGGGACCAACTGTTAAAGAGAGCTCTTGACCTCAGCTATCATGTGAGTGTAGTCAACAACTGAGGGTGCTGTCAGACATGGATAAAATATGGATAAAATTAATTTTCACCCATTTAGTAATTAGATATTTAAAATCTGATTTCACAAATGTGTTTACCATCCCCTTAAAGTCCACAGTGTACTCTTAGTTCAGTATTTACAACTTCCAAATCTGGGAAAAACACTTAGATTTTTAAAAAACTACAATTCCCTGGGACCGCGCCATGCAGTTTGATACATATCAGCAACATAGTTGTAGTTCTTCTGATTTGCAAAGTAGGGTTCTAAATAGGGTTGTAAAAAGATATATCTACTGAATATATCTAATATCAAGTAAAGCCGAACGAGTTATTACACTGCACCTAGATGAACTATGGTAAGAAAAAGTAAAGATGTCAGCTAATTTTCGATATTTTAGCTAATACACTAGAAACGGCGTTTTTGGGACAGTAGGTTCGTTTGCGGCTTGTAAAATAGGGTTGTAAAAAGATAGATCTACTGAATAAATCTAATATCTAGTAAAGCCGAAGTAGTTACTACACTGCACCTAGATGAACTATGTTAAGAAAAAAAGCAAGGATGTTGGCTAATCGTAGTTATTTTAGATAGTACTCTAAAAATAGCGTTTTTGGGACGGTAGGTTTTTTTGCGGCTTGTAAAACAGGGTCGTAAAAAGATACATCTACTGAATATATTAAATGTCTAGTAAAGCTGAACTAGTAATGACACTGCACCTAGATGAAATATGTTAAGAAAAAGTAGGCATGATGGTTCATTTCAGATATTTTAGCAAGTTCTCTAGAAACGGTGTTTTTAGGATTGAATATTTGAATAGGCTATAACAAATATCTAGAACAGTCGAACTATCACGTTATTATCATTATTATTATTATTGGTGGGAAATTATAACAGAGGAATATATTTGCCATTTTAATATCAAGAACACTTCCGTGTTTTTGTGTGTATACAGGAATGTTAAAGATATCATTGAGGAAAACGAGGTTGACGTGACGTGATTGAATCAGGGAATCCGTGTGTCCACCACGGGAGAGGACCCTAATTGACTTTACATTGGCATTGTTTTCGTGGTGGCAGCACGTAATTTCAACTCATTACGTGCTGCCACCACGGAATGTGGTGTTAAGAGGTCGTGGTCATTTCACGTATTTCTGTGAGATCAGGTTGGTCCCCACACTCCGAGTTCCCCCAGGAGTGAGACAGCTGATCTTGCTATGAATCCCCTACACCCCACTTCCACTGGACAAATCCAAGTTTTCCACCCTCGCTGCTCAGCTTCTGCTCCTAAGTCTGCATACCTAAGCTTTTTTCTTTCATAGGCTTCTTCCACTGAGTCTTCCCAAGGAACTGTCAACTCAGTGAAATAAACTATCCGTTGACTCACTGACCATAACACTATGTCAGGCTTCTGATTGGTATAAACTATTTCCTGGGGAACAACAAGCTTTCCCCCTAAATCTACTTGCATTTCCCAATCACAAGCACCTTCTAGGCGGTCACACCCTTGCCTCCTTACTAACTAATCACTTCTGTATTTCTCCCCCTCACGGACAAACTGAATTGCTAAACTCCTATTCTTAAAACCTTCTGAATTTGCCTGTCTTTGTTTCCCTTCGATGCCTTCAGCTAAACTTTTCAACACTGCTTATGTCGCCATGTATACCGGCCTTGTGACAAGCTAAATTTACAGCCTGACAAAACATGTGTTCAGGTACCGCAACCTTAAAGCAATGGGCATGATGGGTCCCCATTTACCCACAGTTTTAGGTTCTGGGTGGTTGGTAACATATCGTATGTAGCCCCTACCAGGAATCTAATACGATTACACAGGTTCCTCCATCTAAGCTTCCTATTCTCTACACTTTCCCAATTCAACCACTGTTCCTGCTTAGCCTGGGCACCTTTGCACCCCTTAATATCTCCTCCTGTCTACATATCTGTTCCACAACCAGCTTTCTTTTATCTTTGGGACCTGCTTTATTCCATACCGATTTGCCTGAGCCAAGCCCCAGGCCTCTACGGCCAAACTGAACATTACCTACAATCTCTGCGTGCCTAAGAGCTGCCTCTGCCTCATGAACTGCCGATCTTGGGTTCCAACAACAGCTCTATCCTGGCCTTGGTACATTTAAATTCCTCTGTTAAACTAGATACTGGCAGCTGAAGTATCCCTTTTCCATACAATGCAACACTTCTTAGACACCTAGGGGCGCCCAACCACTTCCTAATAGAGGAGCTAATTGACCTTTCCATTCTCTCCACAATGGATATTGGAATTTCATAAATTGACAGTGGCCACATTAACCTGGCATATAGCCCAAACTGCAAACACCACAACTTCAGCTTTCCTGGAAGTTCTGATTTATCTATTCTATCCAATCCTTCAGCCACATCTTTTCTAAATTTCACCACCTGTTCCTCATCATTCAACTCCACATTGTCATAGAAGATGATGAAATCCCAACAATTAGGGAAAAGTCAGTAAAGAGCTTAGGTAGGTGGTACAAACTTCCTATCACTTAACTTCCCTTTACGTATTGAGATGCTTCTAGACTTACTAGGCTTGATCTTCATGCTGGCCCACTTGAGGTTCTTATTTACCCTCTCTAGTAGCCTCTTTGTACATGGCATTGTTGTGGTCACCAGTGTCATGTCATCCATCTAAGTCCTAACTGGAAGATGCACCCTGTTCTGCCGTCTCTCCCCACCTACCACCCACTTGGAAGCCCTGATGATTACTTCCATTGCCATAGTAAATGCTAATGGAGAAATTGTACACCCTGCCATAATACCTATTTCTAGCCTCTGCCAACCTGTTGTGAAACCTGCCGTACTTAGACACAATCTAATATCCTGAAAATATGCTTTCACTAAGTTAACAACTACCTGTGGCACTTTGAAGTAGTCAATCGCACTCCAAATGAGGCTATGTAGTACTGAACCAAACGCATTTGCAAGATCTAAAAATATTACATGCAGGTCCCTTTTTTTAATCTTCAAGTTAAAGATTATACAGTATCTCACATAAGTGAGTACACCTCTCCCATTTTTGCAAATATTTCATTATATCTTTCATGGGACAACATTATAGAAATGACACTTTGATGTAACTTAAAGTAGTCAGTGTACAGCTTGTATAATAGTATAGATTAACCTTCCTCTGAAAATTACTCAAAACACAGCCATCAACATCTAAACAGCTGGCAACATAAGTGAGTACACCCCACAGTGAACATGTCCAAATTGTGCCTAAACTGTCAATATTTTGTGTGCCAACCATTATTATCTAGCACTGCCTTAACCCTTTTGGGCATGGAATTCACCAGAGCTCACAGGTTGCTTCAGGAATCCTCTCCCAGTCCTCCATGATGACATCATGGAGCAGATGGATGTGAAGACACCTTGCGCTACCCCACTTTCAGCTTGAGGATGCCCCACAGGTGCACAGGTGAGTTAGAGGGCTGGATACATACTTGGCCAGTCCATCACCTTCACCTTCAGCTTCCTCAGCAAGGCAGTTGTCATCTTCTAGGTGTGTTTTGGGTCATTATCATGTTGGAAAACTGCATTACAGCTCAGTTTCTGAAGGGGGGCGATCATGCTCTGCTTGGAATTCATGTTTCCCTAAATGAACCGAGCTCCCCAGAGCCGGCAGCACTCATGTAGCCCCAAACCATGATGCTGCCACAACTATACTTGACTGTAGACAAGGGACAGTTGACATGTTCACTGTGGGGTGTACTCACTTATGTTGCCAGCTGTTTAGATGTTGATGGCTGTGTTTTGAGTAATTTTCAGAGGAAGGTAAATCTATACTACTATACAAGCTGTACATTGACTGCTTTAAGTTATATCAAAGTGTCATTTCTATAGTGTTGTCCCATGAAAAGATAAAATTAAATATTTGCAAAAATGAGAGGGGTGTACTCACTTATGTGAGATACTGTAGGTGGAATAGATACTTGCTGTCTCAACAATTATCTAAATAATATATGTTACCTTACTAATTCATGCAAATGAACATTTCCTTTTTTCTTGCTGGAGCTCTTGCTATCTCAGGAATCAGTTTCATTAAATATAAATTGTCAAATAGAAATAGTCCAAAAATAGCATGATGCACCAAAAAGCATTTAGTGAGTTAGTGGTTTCAGCTTTGTCAGTCACTCAGGGAGATTAAACAACATCATTATAGCTATGAGGTCTGGAGGTTAGCAAGTATGCTGATCACTTATATACAGTGGTTGAATTGTTATTTTTTAACAAGGGGGATGCAATGTAGCTTTGATTTTTTTGCATGCACACATAATCAAATATGACAGCACAGATGTGCAAAATTAATCAAGATAAAGAAAAATGGCATGACCTATACCTGCTGCCTTTAAAAACACAAATAATGCAGTAATACTGCTATTGCAATACAGACAAAAAAATGTTTAGAGTATAAATAAGAGTAGTTCTAAAATAGCTGTGAAAATTAATCCTAGAGTCACTCTTATCCTATAGACATTTCTTTAGCCAGTTATAATTTCTCCTTACTCCTTGGGCTGATAATTGGTGATGCGGTCAGGTCCCTGTCCTGATACCTGCCTGGTTTCTCCCTTTCCCTCTTCTATCTATTGCATTAATATAGATAATAAATGTGCAAAGCAAAATTCATGAATAGAATTAGGAATAGTATTGGTGACATAGCTGTGGAAATTAATCACACAGTCACTTTTGTACTCTAGATATTTTCTCTCAGCCAGCTATAATCTCTCCTCACCTGTAAGGACCCTGCATGATCATCCTTGCTGGCCTCTGGTCCACTGTCTCCTTCCTGACCCTGCTCTTTATATTGTAGCAATAAAGATTAAAAAAATATGTGCAAAGCATTAGTGAGCACAAGTTCTTATTAAGGAGGAGTGGGTTTTTTCCTAGCACGAAACTAGCTAGCAAGGTAGTTAACATAGGTAACATTAATATTAGTGTTCTTGTTAACTAGCTTAACTTGATACATTGGCATCTATTAATTAGTCATCATTTAGCTAACATTATCTACATGCAACAGCATTACTCAACTTACACAGTTTGTTTGGAAGAAACTGTAGCTACAAGTTTTTTTGCTCCTTGCTAGCTGGTTTGCTGAACATAGTTAACACAGCGGCACTGTCCATCCACTGTCTCATCTGTGCGATTGATTCAGATCACAACATGACAGCATGTGTATGCGCCCGACGCAGTCTACTCATGGTGCGTTTAAAGACGGCTCGGAAAAACACGTTACCACATGTTAAAAACGAATTGAACAGTTGTAACGGCTGCAAAAAGTGCGGGGGACAGAGGGCACAGATACAGGAAGTGCGGGGGACATGTTCCCTGTGTCCCTCTCTCAAATTACGTCCGTGCCTGCACACGCAGATTCTAGATTAATAAGGGGGATGCTTTTTGGTCAATTTTCTAACAAAGGGGATGGCATCCCCCCTCATCCCCCCTCAATTCGACCACTGCTTATATATTTATTTGTCATTGACCATGAATATTGACTTTGCATCGATAAATGCTTCAAAATTGAGAATTTGACTGTGGAACTTTTAACAAAATTCCTTGGGGTTGAGAAGTGAAGACCCCAACCCCTGCTGTGGGTAATGGAATAACTCTACTCATAAAATGCACTGACTTCACCAAATCTCACTCAATCTCACTCATTAAACTGACATTTTCACAGCCCCGTACCATGTTTTAGCTCAACTGCTATGCATCATCATCAGTATAGTTTTATTTTGTACATCCACCTCTGTGCCTTACCTGTCGGAGGTTGCGGGTCACTTTGACATCATGCCACGAGTTGTCGTTGAACTTCCCATTGACTGGCTCTACGATGGCCTCAAAAGCGCCGGAGCCCAGGTTGATAACGAGGGAGACAGCTCCATCCTTCAGCGCCAGGTTGACATAGTCAGCAGACTTGCCGGTGTGAAGGATAAGGCCGTTGCGCTGCCACGTCTTGAAGGAGAGTGTGATCTCATCACTGCTGCTCTGGATGGGGTTCTGGGAGAGATCGTAGCAGAAGTACTCTGAGCCACGGAAAGTGGCCACATTCTCTTCCCTGGCTGTGGTGAGGAGAAAAAAAGAAGAGAGGTGCTGGGAATAGTATATTTTCAGTCATCTGACAGTTTGCCAAATTCCAATTAGGCCCATGACATTAACAATATTTCTATTTAATGAAAAGTACAGCAATTAAAACAAATTAGTTTGGGTTTGAATATCTTCATCAGCGTCATGATTTCAGATGAAAACAGAAACTAGAGCTAAAAAATCATGTTAGTACAAATCCAGCCCAAGATTCAAATCCTGTCAAAACAACTCTCAATGCATATCTCAAGTCCTTGAGGGCAAGTCCAAGTCCAGTCACAAATCTCCATAAGACAGTGCAAGACAGTAGCAATTCTTTTAGATCTGCTGCTTCCTGATTAAAACAACAAGACATTTATGTCTCTATTTTTTTTTTTAACATAGCTGAGATCAAGTCCATTCATTTCATGTGCCTAATATCTAAATAATCAAGGTGTGTGGCCATTTTTTTTTATCATTCCTGGGTCAAAAGTTAGTGGGTATACATTAAAAGGCAAGAAAACCAAACCCGTCTCACTCTGAAGTAATCATGTTTGGGCAGTGACCTTCTGGTGTCAGACACCAATGAAAAAAGCCATCTTTTTGTGTCGGCACGATATTTGGCCAGTCACTGTTAAAGGCATTGTTTAAAGGCACCCAGTGGCGTCAGAGGGAAACGCGGTGAGACAACGACAGAAGTTAAGGGAGAGAGTATGTTGGGTGGGAGGCATAGTGGATGTGTCCAACAACCACAGACCTTCACCCAGGTGTTTCCTTCTTATACGATTTTAAAGCCAAACCCTGTTCATTTTTTCCTAAGGAAGGAAAAAAGGAAGGAAAAAAAAAGTCAAATTGCAATGATGTACCGAGGTAGTGCATTTATTTTGAAAGACACTGTATGCAAACTGTACTTTTTCGTGAAAACTAAAATATATTTTTAAAACAGACAATGCATGTAACAGGCCGAAGTTGGCACAACACCCAAGAACATCAACAACCAATGCACCCAGGGTACCTTGGATGTCATACCTTGACATGGAAAGTCCATGACCATGTGACATGTGAGAATGTGTAGAAGAAAACAGATGTATAAGGTTAAAAAAGACTACTTATGATTATTACTTTGAAAACATACTTTTAGGTGAGTAAAAATCGGTAAAATCAAGTAATAATCACTGGATAATGTAAGACATTTGGAACAGACATATAAACAGCACCACCAATATTCAACATGTGACAAAGAGGAATGCCAATGATGAGAGAAGTCAAGGGAGCCTGCAGATAACTATCATTTAACATCGTCAAAGGCCTAATCTTGACACAGTGGTTATGTTTGTGATGAAACAGAAAGAAGCAAAGATGGGAGGGAAAACCACAGAGAAAGGTCAGGATAGGGTGTACAGACTGTGTTTGTAATATTGGTAAAAGAGAAATGCAGAAGAGAAACAGGGAAGTGCTGAAAGAAAGAGATAAAGGGATAAAACAGAAAAAAAAATTCCAGTCAGGAGTCATTACCTGTGAGATCATCTCTAATTGACTCACTGTTGCTTAAGCAAAAATACCAGACTGGGCTCAGTCACAACACAGCCACAAAAATGCTACAGGGATCTGCATGCACCCCCTCATGCACAGTGCTGCATGAGTGCTTTCATGTCCTCTGCAAGAAGACCCACCCCACAAAACAAAGGGGGAGGGGACAAACAAACAAAATGGCCACTGCTGTCATCTCCTCACACCTCACACAACATAGTTCGCTCAAACATGTAATGAGAGAGACGAGTTGAGGCCTATGCTTTAATGCTAAAGCTCTGTTTAAAGTAAATCATGAAAAATGAATGGTCTCTGGAAGATCCACTTAGTCGACCTCACATGCTCTTACTTGCCTTGCCTTATCTTGTTAATACTCACATTGCAAATGAGCAAACATACCTCCTAAAAGTATGATATAGGCAAAAGTGAGAGACTGGTTTGCTGCTGTGATTTAAACCTAAAACTGAGTGTGTTTTCCTTGGGTTACTGAGCAGTGTAACAAAGTGAGTGAGAAGACATCATTTGTCCCCATTTTCACCGTCATAGGTAAATTAGGTAAGTGAGATACTTGTGTTTGTCATCTGTTAATGTATGTTAAATGGTACGCTCTGGCTGAGTGCTCTGAGGCAAGTAAGAAAGTTGAACTCTATATTTACCTGTTTCTGAAAAGGTGTTGGTTCCCTTTCAGAAATGGTACGGTACAGCCTAGATTGACTCCTGCTGATGGAAGGGTCTATATAAGCAGTTGTTTCTGGCTGGTGCAGGGGGTTGAGATATCAGCGTGTAGTTGTGTGCACATGAGATGTTGGCCTCTAGTTTCGCAGACTGGGCGAGATGGAAAGAGGGAGGAGAGAAGGCGTGGAGTGGGTTTTACACAGCCGATTCACATCACACCAATCAAATGAGCCCCTTTCCTCACCCTTAAATGCGGCGCACGAAGACGTAATGAGAGTTTACTCAATTCGCCATGGCAGAAGAGGGCAGCAGCGTCAGACGGCCAGACTTCTCCCAGGAGGAAACTGATGTTTTGGTCTGGGAGGTCCAAGCTTGCAGTGTCCGAATATAGGGAACTGTGAGTAGACCTCCACGGGCTGATGATGCAAAGGTAGCCTGGGAGGAGGTCACCACAATTGTAAATCAATGTTGCGTTTCTCTCGTGCAGGCGCACTCTCTGTTTCTCTCTTGCAGTCTCACTCTGTTTCTTTTCTTTTGACTTTTCTAAGATGACAGATGCCGAATATTGTTGGGAATAGAAAGATGTTATGTGTTTTACTATAAGTTGTGTTTCACTATATAAGTTTTAGATGTGTGAACAATGAGAATACTGAGATGATTTCAGCTGATCTGAATGTGTTTGCTTTGCAGAAGTGGAGAAGTACAGGAGAGGAAGAGACATGAAGTCTGAGGAGCACATACCGCAATGCTTAGATAATTAGTTTCATATATGGTAAAAAGAATAGAAAGTGATATACAGATAAGTATAAGTAAGTAATAATAAGTAAGGTACAGCACGTGTAGGGAGTTGTGTTGTTCTCTTGTCTTTCAAAACAGGAACCACGCCCCCACCGCCAGCGGGAAGGAGTCAGATTAACAGGAGGCAGGGGCGTGGTGTGGTGAAGGAGGAAGTGGAACTGCCAATGAGAAGAGGACAACGCCTTGCGTGCACAATGACACTCTGTTACGCACAAATATACTGGGTCAGGGAAAGGACAGGAGGTCAGACTTCGTGAACTGACAATATATACTCCTTATCTGATGCTGTGGCTGTTTGTGGTTGGCTGAGAGGGATGGGAACTCATTAGTTTGCAGCTGTGTTAATCAAATCAGGTTGGGTTTTCATTACGCGTGCCAAACGTGCCAAACGGTGTCAATCCCCTTTGATCTGACATCAGATGTGACGAGACAGTCGATATAGAGATAAATTTATGTGCTGATTGCAGATAGTTGCATTGAATAGTGGTTTTTGTGGGTATTTATTGCATTGTTAATGTGCGTGACATTCTGGAAACCTGCCTGTGAGGTTTTGGTGACGTGTGCGCACTGTCCGCCGGTCAGCCAAACTTTGACTTACACCGGCTGCACTCCGCCTGCGCTGACAGTAGACCTGGTTTCAGCTGACGAGCTTTTAGCGTACCTTCGGCGAAGCCTTTTGGCACAAAACTGTCACTGCGCCAAGCTTGATCTGCCACACCCATCTCAGCGCACCTCGGTCTGCCAAACTACCAAACTGAGTGCGCCTCGGGTTGCGCTGCTCGAAACTAGCTCTGCACGGGGTTCATCACTCTGCGCCGTGCCGGGAAACTAGAGGCCGGAGTGCTAAGGATCACAGACGGAGTGCACTCCGTGTGTGTGTTTTGACCAACAACGTAATGATAACCTGGTCAGTTCACAGCGACACAGTTCAGCACTATCATCTGACACTTTTATCTCATCTTCCTCTTTTGTTTCTGTTGTGGTGCGTAACACCACTACGCCTTGTAGAATGAATGCTGCCTTCAACCATCTGAGCGTAATTAAGCATATGAACTTGAATGTGTGTCGTCTGATGACAATTTTTTGACAGGTCAAATTTCCCTCTTTCGTCCATGGTGATTACGCAAATGCCTCCAAAGCATTTCTTTATAGGATTTAAGATGATCATCTGCGGTTAAGTTCTACATCTCTATTGTAAATAACTATGACTCAGCATAATCATTCATCTATCAGCATCTGGATGGAAGTTAAATGGACGGAAAGAATAAGAATAAAGGGGCAAAGTAAAAAAAAAAAGTAAATCCTCAGCCCTTCTTGCACTGAGGGGAGGCGGTATGGTGAAAGATGGCTGACAGAAAGAAGCACAAGAGAAGGGGCTGAAGGGAGGGAGTCTGCAAAAGTGGTGGTGTCAGAAGAGGGAGATAACTATCAGTAATTTCAGTGTGCTGGCAGATTTCCATTTGTTTAGTGGCCTGACCAATGATGCGTTGAGATGTCTGCCACCAAACAACAGTGTGGAACTGAAACACAGAGTGGCATGAGGGGGGATGGAGCCAACAAGGCATTAGCTCTGATGAAGGAAAGGAAGAAGTGCTGCCTCCACAGTGCAGGCTGAGCTGTTCAGACAATGGCGTCTTCACACACTATCTGTCTCACAAAAACACACACACACACACACACACAAATAAATATGATAATCTGAGTTAGTAATCAGTGTCCACTGTCCACTGGAGATCAGGGTTTCAGTCCTGCTTCATGGTCTCTCAAAAACACTAATGCTGACACCATCATTCCATTTAGTAGAGATAATAGCACATGGAAAATGTATAAAATGTACTGGTGAAGGTTACAGCATGGATTAACACTACGCTGGAATTGTTTGTACAATAGATCAGTATTCCTCACTAAACATGGACCCTTCCAATATCTAAATAAATGCACACACTGTCATCACTAGGGCTGGGTTAAAATAATCGTTTCATCCGATTCAAAATGATCTTCACTGGAGTGATCCGATATCGATTCGTGTAATCTGATATTGACCTTTTAAGGTATGCTTTTTCCCACGGATGTGTGAAGCTTTAACCCTGTTAATCACGCTGGTAGTAAACGAGCCACAGCGCTTAGTTACGAACGACCGTAGTATTGAGAAGCTCCGACATTACCTGCTCTTTTATCTGTAACTGTTAGCTTACTTTTTTACATTTGGTTGTAATGTATTATCATACTGCAGTATCTCCTCCCACTGTCTGTGCGTCCTGGCTGCTGCACCACTTTTACACACGGACACACGGACACACACACACAGACAAACACAAACACGGAGTAGAGATCTGCAGTGGAGACAGAGAGGTGAAGATAACTTGAGCTAACAACTACACTTGTTACTGTGAGTGCAATAAAACCTCCTTGAGGAAAAATTCAATACTTTATTAATACAGCTGTTAAGCAACAGGTAAACATGTAGAAAAGTGATATTTCAGTCTGCTCTGTCCACAGTCTCTCATCCACCGCTGCTAATATTATGTTATAAACATGCACAGAGCACTTTCCAGCGAATAGCAAATTGTTACTAACAAGCTACAACAACAACTGTTTATGTCAAAGGGTTTAGCTCAGTTTGTCTCGTATCTTAAAACTCACTGATGGTCATGTGACCTGCAGGCAGTGAATCTTCTCAGCAGCAGAGGGAGGAGCACAGACGACAGGAGGACTGATACTGACTGATGTCTGTGTTCTTTATCATTTCTAAACTTCACACAATATTGTGAAGTCAGGAATATGATTTATTTTATTGACATTTTTATTTTGTTTCCAGTGAGATATTAAGTTGATATTGTGACTTTTAATATTTTTTATTATTATGTTTTTTTATGTTTTAATATTACTGTTGCTGCTCTAGAAACATTTAGTGATAAAATATTCAGTTTTAATCCTGTGATGAATTTATTCTTTTTAAAAATTCCTTGTAAATGTTACACTATTAGTTCTCTAAGAATCTCTTTCACATACTAGAAAAAAATGGTATTGTAATTGAAAAATCTCCAGTCAAATCAATATCGGACCAATTCGAATCGAATCGGTTATCAAATCGAATCCCTTTGAATCGAAATTGAATCGATTCAGGAAATCATGGGCAATACCTAGCCCTAGTCATTAATATTATTCTCTTTGCTCTTTATTACGTGAATGCTTATTCAGAATTCACACTGTTGTTATCCAAATGTTTATTATTCTGAATTCTTCCATGCATTTTTCAATTGCAGAACTACTTCTGCATACTTTTAGTTACAGCAACTATTCTAACTATTCTATCGAATTGTCCAGCTCCTCAGGGACATGTGTGTTAGGACTTTTCTTGTTTTCACCATTTATATTTTTTAAAATAACCTTCTCCACTTTGAAATGCAACTGCTCCTGCATACTTTTAGCTACAGATTTAATTGTAACGGTAACACTTTACTTGAAGGCATCTACATAAGGGTTATATGAAACTGTCATAACTATGACATGACACTGTCATGAACTTATCATAAACATTATGTACATGTCATAAAGTTTATGACTGCTGTCATTAAGTGTCATTCGGTTTTTGTAATGACAAGTTGACATTGTTTGGGTTGTCTTGATTATGACAACTTGACATTGATCAAAGTGACATTACCAGAATTTGTCTTTGTCATGACAAGTTGACATTAAATTTGTTTGGGATGTCCTTATTATGACAACTTGACATTAACCAGGATGACATTACCAGAAGATGTCTTTGTCATAACAACTTGACATTAGCAAGAAGTATAGTCAGGCCATCTGTAACTTTCAAATTTCTAATAATAGACTCCCTAAAATAGCAGGTAGATACAAGGGTCTGGAAAGGAATGAAAAGTTTTGTAATTTGTGTAATGATGGCCACCTGGGAGATGAATATCATGTTTTGTTTGAATGTAAAAATATAACCATCTCTGAGAACAGAAACAAGTAGTTGGCTAAATATTTTTTAAACCGCCCATCTATGTTCACATGTATAGCTTTATTGCAGACTGATAATTCAAGAACAATATGTAAATTGGGTGCTTTCTTGAACAATGTTTTGCCACTTTTTAAATGAAATAATATATGGTCGCACTTGAGCGCAAGCTTGGTTGCCTTGGTTTCAGCTGCTCCTTTATTTTGATCTGTGATGACTCATTCTGACTGTTTACCATTTGCTTTGTTTTGTTTCTTGTCTTGTTTGTACTCCATCCCACAATTGTGGTGAAGAACTAATAAATATGACTATGACAAAAAAATGCACCTCTTTTTGTGTTTATGACAAGGTGACATAATGATTATTATAATTAGATGTCCAAGGTTACAGACAGATTCTAACACTCGGTCAGATAGATGTCTGGCAGGATACGACACAAAACTGGCTGTCATGACGACATGATGACAGTGTAATGAATAAATTCTTTGACCTCAAGTAAAGTGGTACCATTTTGATTTGTCATTAAGATATCATGATAACTTAATGACAAATAAAAATGTCCCAGCACTGGTCTTGACACCATTATGACAGGGTATTCTCTGACCTCAAGTAAAGTGGTACCATTTTGATTTGTCATTAAGATATCATGATGACAAATCAAAATGGTACCACTTTACTTCAACGGTAACACTTTACTTGAAGGTATCTACAGTTAATTTGTCATTAAGATATCATGATATCTTAATGACAAATCAAAATGGTATCACTTTACTTGAGGTCAAAGAATTTATTCATTACACCAGTGTTGGGGCAGTTACTCATAAAAAGTAATGCATTACACATTACTAGTTACTTTTTTTAAAAGTAATGCCTTACTTTACTCACTGCTGAAAGTAATTTGTTACACTTCTAGTTACATTACTTTTGGATTACTGCATCACATCACCTGAGATGCACCATAACTTAAAGCCCCTACAAGGAACTTTCATTTTGAGTTGATTTTGGCAACCCTGTGGACAAAAGCGGTAGTGTTTTGCCGGAATGAAGCCTACATTTCCCATGAGCTCTAGCGCGTATTGTCGTAAAGACGCTTACCTGGCTCGCGCATGTGTTTGTTTTGGGGATGAATGAAACAACAAGACGGGAAAACTGTGCCCCTGCTCCTATCGGGGATCCCAGTTCACCTCTGCCGCACCCCAGCTCCACCTCTCCGGCGTAAGTGCCACCGCCACCGGGGTAAACGCAGCGGTCGGCTGGTAAGGCTGAAGGCCTGTTTGGCGGGCACTTCCACGGCTTCTTGGACTGAGTATGGAGCGGTGCCTCGACTCTTTATTTCTCGGCACTCACTGGACCCTGTTGACGCCTGGCTGGTACCTGTTGTCGGCCCGGATGAGGTGTTCCAGCCCCACGGCCCCTGCTCTCCTCGTCCCCTGGCGCGGGGTCAGTCTGCGCAACCTATGGCCTCTGTGTGTGGCTCCCCAGACATCTAACGCCGTAGACCCGTCGGGCTGGTAAATGCTAGATCGCTAGCGAACAAAATGTTTATCCTGAAGGATTTCCTGACTTCCCGAGGATTGGATTTTCTCTGTGTGACTGAGACATGGCTGACTGTTGGTGAGTCCAGTGCTTTCACAGAACTTTTACCCAATGATTGCTGCTATTTTAACTCCCCGCAGACGTCGGGTCGAGGAGGAGGAATAGCGACTATTAATAAGAGTCACTATAAATGTAAGCCGCTAGGTAAGATGATGTGTGCCGTCTGAGTGCCGTAAATCATTTCGTCCTGGAAGCGACCTGGGGCGTTCCCGGAGCCAGTTTCCTAAAGGTATGGATATACACTATATAGAAATAGCTTATCTTCACACCGATGGTCTCATTTGCTGTTGTAGGTCACGCACAGACATCAGCAGAAACGAGAGACTTCTGCATATCCAGTTAAAAGTTCCTTGTAGCGGCTTTAATTGCCAATTAACAATATAAAGTTAAACCTTATATATGCCCAGATCAGCACAAATTATTTAAAAATACGGACGACATACACAAAATCTCTTTTATGCTCTTTAATACAACAAAGCCGACAGCAAAGCTGTGAAAATCAGCCCAAACACTTAACAGAAAAATGTGTCAAGAACAAGGCCACAGTACTGGCAGTATGCAAAATGTCTCAAAATAAAATTATGATTAAAACTTTGATTGGAAATTTTTATCATCATTGAATGTCTATTTCTATTTTGAGGCCATGAGATAAGCATTGTCAGACTGAATTTCTTTACAATACAACAACATAACTTAAAAGAGGTTGTCCTTCCAACCATCTCATGCAAACATGAATTTGTTCAAAATAATATCAATAAATAAAATAAGATACTGGCCCTCATCATCATATCAGACGATGATGAGACTTCAAAGTAAAACAACATTGCATATGAAATGTAATTTGAACTGTGCATTTAACAGGCCAAACACACTCAACTCACTGTAGCTCACTCATCAAACTAGGGCTTTACAGCACATTTTCCATCTTACTGGACATGCTTATCAAAGAAGTGGTCATACCTCATGAGGAGGAGTCTCTCAAATTGTCAGACAACCTGTTCCTTCTCGGAGTCAGCACAAGACTGCCCAGGCTAAAGAGCCTCTCCACCGGTGCACTAGAGGGTGTCGCTGTGTTGAATTTCATACATATAGTCTTTATTGTGGGGAAACGGTTCAGAATCTCCATCTCTGACCCCAACTTCAAATAGTCAATGACTGCTGGAGGTGGGGAACTATGGCGTACGTATACATCCTGCTCATCATGGGGGGAAGCACAGCATTCAGTGGTCAGCAGTCTCCTTAAAGCATCTCTCCTCGCCTCTTCTTTCAGCCACCGCACTTTAAACTTTGGCAGTGTGACAGCTGCAAGGAGAGCATCTTAGCTGTCCAACACCAAATCGTGCCTTGATGGCCTGTGAATGCAATATAGAACGATTTGATGAGCTTGGCTATGTACAGTGTAATTTGCGCTGTATAGCTCAGCGGGAAGCACCATGTGAGTTAATGAGGTACTGTAACATATCTGCGGATTCACTACAAAAAAATTATAATAGATCAAAATAAATGTAAAAAAATAAAACAATGTATTTGGCTTTCAGA
This sequence comes from Epinephelus lanceolatus, assembly GCF_041903045.1. NCBI lineage: Eukaryota > Metazoa > Chordata > Actinopteri > Perciformes > Serranidae > Epinephelus > Epinephelus lanceolatus. The sequence goes on from NC_135748.1 coordinate 719,383, forward strand.
TTTAAAATGATACAACAGACCTACCTGTACTATGGCATTAGGCAGACCCGCTGTCATCCGGGAGAGCCCGTTTTGCAGTGCCAGTGTCTTTGACATCACAATCTCCAGCGTTGGCAGGAGACTGCCAAAGTTGACACATACTCTAAACTCCTCCTACAGATTTTGTCCAAACTGCATGACAATTGGCATGTCGACTCTCGAGATAAACCTGATCTAAAGTTATCAAAAGAATTTTCCCTGCCAAAAAATGTTTGCTAGCTAAAATACACATATTGTTGCATATTTTTGTCAGGCTAAACATGACACTTAACACGCTTGTTCCAGAGGTCGTTCAGAGGCTCAGTGCCAAATTTGGCGTAAATTGGCCACTAGTGGACACTGTAAAGGTTTTGTAACGGTTGATCGGATTTGTACGAAATTTGGTGAGCATGATGGGGGGTCAGTCCTGAGGCCAGCCGCAAAGGTTGGTAATGATTGGTCAAAGTGGGCGTTTTTTTTGTTCAGATTTTAGGGCCTGGGCGACGACAAAGTTGTCCGCGTAGGACTATATTGTAATCATGCTGTTTATTTTTATTTGTTATTAGGGTCCGAGCAATGACAAAGCCATCCTCGCAGGACCCTATTGTAATCGCGCTGTTTATTATTATTATTAGGGGTTCAAGCCCATGGGGCCTGGGGAACACGTGTGCAAGCAGATGTGTTTCCCAGGACCAGCGGTGCTGGGAAACCTATTGTTTTTGTTCAGATTTTGATTAGGGGTCCAAGCCTGTGGGGCCTGGGGAATGCGTATGCAAGCAGACGGGTTTCCCAGAAGCTATTGTTTTTGTTCAGATTTTTATTAGGGGTCAAAGCCTGCGGGGCCTAGGGAATGCGTATGCAAGCAGAAGCATTTCCCAGGACCAGCGGTGCTGGGAAACCTATTGTTTTTGTTCAGATTTTTATTAGGGGTCCAAGCCCGCAGGGCCTGGGGAATGCGTATGCAAGCGGACGCATTTCCCAGGAACAGCGATGCTGGGAACCCTATTGTTTTTGTTTGGATTTGTTGGACTTATTATTAGGGGTCCAAGCCCGCGGGGCCTGGGGAACCCTATTGTAATCGCGCTGTTTATTATTATTTATTAGGGCCCGAGGGACAACTAAGTCGTTCGTGAGGACCCTATTGTAATCGTGCTGTTTATTATTAGGGCCCGAGCGACAACAAAGTCGTCCGTGAGGACCCTATTGTAATCATGCTGTTTATTAGGGCCCAAGCGACAACAAAGTCATCCGTGAGGACCCTATTGTAATCGTGCTGTTTATTAGGGTCCGAGCGACGACGAAGTCGTCCGTAGGACCCTATTGTAAAAGCACTGTTTATTATTATTATTTATTATTATTAGGGTCCGAGCGACGACAAAGTTGTCTGTACGACCCTATTGTAATCGCACTGTTTATAATTATTATTAGGGCCCGAGCACCGACCGAAGGCCGGGCGAAGGAAATAGGGCCCGAGCGACGACCAAGTCGTCCGTGAAGACCTTATTGTAATCGTGCTGTTTATTATTATTATTTATTATTGATATTAGGGCCCGAGCAATGACAAAGTCATCCGTGAGGACCCTATTGTAATCACGCTGTTTATTATTATTAGGTCCCTCACCACCAAATACGTTTGGCTTTTTGATGGCTTCAGCGACCTCATATCCTCATGAAAATGGATACACAGGTCAAGAATGGTGAGCTCTTACATCTGATACCGGCGTCGCCCATGGGGGGGGACAAAATGCCTCTATAGCGCCCCCTTGAAATTTTCAAAAACCCCTTCCTATAGGGGTTTTTTTTGGAGTTGGAACATGAAAATTGGTACACATGTGTATGTTGTCCAGACGCACATAAAAGTCTCTGGCACCAATGGTCTACTCCAAACAGGAAGTCGGCCATTTTGATTTTGACTTGTCATTTTGGCATGATTTCCACATGTTGTATTTTAACGAACTAGTCCTAGGGATTTCATCCAATCGACTTCAAATTTTTTACAGATCATCCAGAGACCATGCTGATCAAAAGTTGTGCTCTACATGTCTGTAGGTCAAAGGGCGTGGCTGCTATGGTGCTGCCATTTTTGATACATCGCCATGCATATTCAAGCAGCTCTCTCTCCCACATAATTCATCCAAACTGCTTCAAAATTTCTGTACATGATAAGAGCTCCACCCTCAATGCCTCCATATGCTCGTAGGCAATCTTGCTCATGCCGCCCCCTTGTGGAAACAGGAAATGCCCTATTATATATTGACATTGTCCGATTTGCTCGAAACTTCAAGTGTGATGAGGGTCCGCGCCTGGACACACCCGCACACATTTAGTTACACTCCCAGTGCCCCTGATGGATGAAAAAAACATTGTGTTTTTTTTGCTCCTGCCACGTTTTTTCTCGCTTCGCGCCACAGAAGGACCCTATTGTAATCGCGCTGTTTATTAAAGCCCGAGCAACAACAAAGTCGTCCGAGGACCCTATTGAAATCGTGCTGTTTATTATTAGGGCCCGAGCGACGACGAAGTTGTCCGAGGACCCTATTGAAATCGTGCTGTTTATTATTATTATTATTCTTGCGACATTTCGTGTCCCAATTTCGGCCCTTTCCCAAATTTGAAAATGCTTCTAACTCTCCACATTCGTCTGGCCACATCCGAAATTCGATATTTTTGGGCGGTTGCACATGGTCGGCGTGAAATGCCAAAATAGCGCCCCCTACAAATTTTCAAAATACCCTCCCCATTGGGGTTAGTTTGTCGTAGGCAAATGAAATTTGGTACACACATGTATCATACCGAGACGCACAAAAAAGTCTCTTGACGTCATGGTGAAATCCCAACAGGAAGTCAGCCATTTTGGTTTGAATTTTTTTGGCATGATTTCCACATGTTGTATTTTAACGAACTAGTCCAAGGGATTTCATCTAATCGACTTCAAATTTTTTACAGATCATCCAGACACCATGCTGATCAAAAGTTGTGCTCTGCATGTCTGTAGATCAAAGGGCGTGGCTGCTATGGTGCTGCCATTTTTGATCCATTGCCATGCATATTCAAGCAGCTCTCTCTCCCACATAATTCATCCAAACTGTTTCAAAATTTCTGTACATGATAAGAGCCCTGCCCTCAACGCCTCCATATGCTCGAAGGCAATTTTGCTCATGGCGCCCCCTTGTAGAAACAGGAAATGCCATCTTTTACACTGACAAACGCCAACCTCAAGCTCCTGACCTGATCAACTCCATTTTGTGGCCACATGACGATCAAGTTGATGAATCTCCACAGTGACACACGTGTCCTGTCATGTTGCAGGCCGCAGCAGTAGCGACTTTTCATCCTTCGCCACGGAACATCAACTTGATATAAATCCTACATGTATTGTCCGATTTGCTTGAAATTTCACATGTGTGATGAGGGTCCACCCCTGAATGCACCTGCCCACATCTGATTACGCTCATGCCGCCCCCTTGTGGAAACAGGAAATGCCCTATTATACATTGACATTGTCAGATTTGCTCGAAACTTCCCATGTGTGATAACGGTCCACCCCTGAATGCACCTGCCCACATCTGGTTACACTCATGCCGCCCCCTTGTGGAAACAGGAAATGCCCGATTATACATTGACATTGTCAGATTTGCTCGAAACTTCACATGCGTAATGATGGTCCACCCCTGAACGCACCTGCCCACATCTGGTTACACTCATGCCGCCCCCTTATGGAAACAGGAAATGCCCTATTATACATTGACATTGTCAGATTTGCTCGAAACTTCACGTGTGATGACGGTCCACCCCTGAACGCACCTGGCCACATCTGGTTACGCTCGTAGCTCCACCAGGTGGATGAATGAAACATTGCGTTTTTTCGCTCCTGCCAGGTTTCTTCTCCCTTCTCGCTTCGCGTGTAGTGTAAAATTCAAAACCCTCATCAGGTGTTAGACCATATAAGTTGGATAAGATACAAATAGCTATATAACCATGTTAGTGTGTAGACTTGTGCAAAAACTAATCCTGCATTCATGTGTAATATGCAATATAACGGTGTGAACTCTTAGTGACATCTCAGTTGTGAACTCTTATTGACACATAACCTATCACGCGCTGTGTAATGATATAATGCATTAACCTACACTCACATGATGTTGTGAACTTATAGTGACACTCATACAAGTTGCCACGTGCTGTGACAGCACACTCGCTTGATTGTACTGCCTAAATGCACTTAAGAGTTTAAATAACACGGGAAAAGGTCACACACACACTCAAATGATTGTATCACAAGGGACTGTAGCATGTGAGTCCCCAGAGATCACATGTTTTTCAAAAATAGAGCACGAGGGACTGTAGCATGTGAGTCCCCAGAGATCACATGGTTTTTAAAAAATAGAGTGAGAGCGATTCCGGAAATACTGGTGGCAGATTCCAGTTGAGCAGGAATAAAGGCAAAAGTCTGCTACCAGTAAAAACGGATCGAAGTGGGAAGGACTACAGAAATGGGTGGAGATCTCCTCAACCTCCACCAGCATATAAGCCAGAGCGCTGAAAGCAGGTTTTCAGTCGTCCTCCGGAGGCTGACTCGTGAGTTTGTCTGTGTTGTTGCCTGTGAACACAATAAACTCGATTGCACCAGATTCTGCCTATCTCCAGTGTTTTTCTAAGTACCTGCCAGTCGAACCTAAGATACTGAATTGACAACAAAAGACATTTTAGAAGAAACAAGGAGGACGGGGTCGGGAGCCGTCAGGACCAATTCCAGGCACCGATTTCAGTCACCTCAAGTGGCGAGCCAGCCAGGAGGCAAGGAAGGTCGAAGCCAGAGATCGGGAGCACTGGGCTGTACGTCAGACACACAGGTGGCACCACCAAATAAGGTAAGCAGAGCCTTTTTCTGTTTAAAACCGGGTGTGTCTGGGATGCAGTGCTGGGAGCCGCCCAGGTCAAAGGTATTTGACAGATTCCTCTCCTAAAGAACTTAGTTATATAATGTGCTGATTAAAGAGATAACACTGAAAAAGCAACTAACATCACTGGAGACGGGTAACTCTGCTGCAATAAGGTGTGATCGTGGAGCGGAAAGAGTGAATGTGTGTGTGTTGGATGAATAATAACTAATGAGGAACAGGCAATAAGGTAGTAATAGTATTTAAAGTATTTAAAGAGACAAAAGTGCACAATAAGAGAAGAAAAGAGTCAGAGATACTCAAAAGCATATACGTGGTTACCACTGCCGAAACTTGCCAACACTCCCTTTAGCCTGTAGGGGCGGGGGTGTTGAAGCCAGCCGGCAGGTTTGCGCGGGCGGAATGCTAAGCAAATCCGCGGATACCGCTGTTGGCTTGCCTAGTACACCTTTAAGCCTATAAAAGGAGGGTGTGTCTAGGGGAGACATCAGGACTGCATGGGCGGTTTGCTGTAAAGAAGAATAAGTGAATAAAGGCCTAAAAAGCTTCTGTGGATACCGCTGTTTTGAGGAAAGTGACCTCCCAGCCAAGAAGGAGGGGGAGTCACCGTAGACAAAACGGGACTGAACGGGCAGAAAGCTAAAAAGTGAAGTTAAAAAGCTCCTGTGGATACCGCTGTTTAGGGGAGACCTCTTAGCCAAGAGGGCAGGGGAACCACCTCAGAAAACAGGTCTGAACGGGCAGGTAGCTAAGGAAAAGGAAAAAGGAAAAAAAAAAAAAAAAAAAAAAGTTAACTGATCGATCTAAGTGTAAAAACTGTAATATATCTAAAAGTAATCTGTAAAAATAGTATAAACATAATCCTTGAAGTTGTTGTGCATGTCATCTATATAGTGTTGTAAATATAGTAAGCTATAGAGGAAATTGTGAAATTGTGGATGTAGAAAAGTGTTGGCAATAGAGATCTAATTGAGTTGTTGAATAAACCAACTAAACAGGCTGCATGGTTGCAACATTGTGTTAAAGGGAAATCACTAGGGCAAACACGTAGAGTCACTACTAACAGCTAAAAAGGTGAGGGCAAACATAATTCACAGCTGCACCTAAAAATAGATGGAAGAAGGGGAAATCATTGAGGACGAAATTTGGGGAGAAGAACACTGTCTAACAGAGGGCCCTGTAGAATATAGCGGAGTGCGCACACACTTTTGGTTAGAACGGCGCTACATAGATAGCGAAGGGGCTGAGCATTGGCAAGGCGAACAAGAGGTCCAACAAAAACTCTGGCAAATCACTAAATTTGTTAATTTGAAGAGAGTAAAGGAAGAGTATCCAGGGGCCCCGTGGGAAGCGATTTTGCGAAGGCTGTGGGTTCCTTATTCACTAAATCCGCTACTACAGAGTCTGTGTGACAATTACCAGAATGTACCAGTAGCCACACTTCCTCTGCACCAAATACGCATACAAAGTCCAGCAGGAGGGGAAATATACAACCTGCGGCTGCAAATTGTCATTGTGCCCAGAAAAGTTGAGTGGGAAACAGGTAAATTTGGGTGTCTAAATAAATGGAAACCCCAAGAGGACGGGTCCTGTGACTTAGAGTACAACCCTTATAGAGAAAAGAAATACAAAACTGCCATAACAGTAGGGAAAATAGTGGTGTTAATACGCACAACAGAAACAGACGAACAACCAGAAATCCCAAGAGCTAGTACAGTAAAACAAGGCTTCATGGGAGCCAACCAGGGAAAAATGAAAGAAGGGGTTTTGACCCCAGTAGAAATGGTAATAAAACAACACCCAAGTCGAGCAAAGTGCATTCAGCACTGTGTGACCAAATGGCACAAAAGAACATCCGGGAAGAATCACTGGCCTATGGATGGTACCTTCAATTTGGCATGCTGTGATGAAGTAGAGTCAGAATTAAGACACATTGAAGCTCGAGACACCAAGGCAAGCTACAAACTAAAAAACAAGAGAGCCAAAGAAAGAGAAGTGCTAAGATGGTTTAGACAAACTGGAACAAGAATAATGGTGCAGCTGGAGGAAAGAGACAAAGAACACCAGACACAGGAAGAAGTAACACCCACAGCACCACCCCCACCCATACCGCCACCGCCCCCATACCTACAGGAGCCAACACAGCCAGCAATGGGACAGTACGCACTAAGAGGCTCAAAAGTTACGGAAATGGAGGGCCAATTAGAAGGGAGATTCACAGTGACCCTGACAAAAAATAATGAGGAGAGACCCAATAGGAGGGGGCTACAGGGGCCGAGGAAGAAGTTAAAACTGGAAACAGAACCGTCCTCAGAAACGGAGAGCACTGATGGGTCAACAAGTGACGAGGAGGATGGAGAGTTCACTGAGAGTGAAACTGGACAACCTCCAATGATATACAAACATCGTAGTAGAAGGAGCAATGACTGCACCGGAACTACTGCTAGAGATACGACAGACAGCGCCAGTGATGAAGGCTCTCGCTCCACTGAAGGGCAAGCACCAACTGCGGGACGCAAAGACAGAGGGAGACAGAAGCAGGTGAAAAACAGAAGCAAAGCTCACCATAAAAGCTGTTCGAGCCTCCCCACGGAGAGATCTGGCTCCCCCGCAATAGAATTGCGTAAGAAAAAAAGAAAGATTGAGGAATTGAAACCCAGGCCCATGAGTACCTTTGGGTACGAGCACTGGCAACAGATGTTGGAATGGGAGGTAAAGAACCGCCAGATGCGTGAGGAAGAAGATTGCCAGATGCCAGCTACCATTAGCCCACCACCATATCCAGACCCACCGACGGAGAGAGAGCCACACAATGAAAGTGATCACAGTCTCCAAGAACACACTCCCAGAGGTGCGTCACTGATCGACACCCGAGGACAGGAGCTGCTCAAAGAGCTGGAAGGGATCAGCCGGAGAACTGAAGGCAGATTGCAGCAAATGAGTCAACTATTGGAGACAATACAAGAACAGCAGTTAAAAGAAGAGGGTCTCCAGCAGGAGCCAGAGGAGCCTCAAGCCAGCCCAACCACAGAGCACATCACCTTGACACTCCAAGGTACAATGAAATCGAACAAAACACAGTCCAAAGAGGTATGGGACACCAACAGACGACCAACAACAGACAACAGAGCTCAGAGTCAAGGAGGCATGAGATTGAGAGGAGGAAAAGTCCTCGGAGAGACTGAGGATCTCATATATCTGTTTGATGAAGAAGGTAACAGAACCACCATGTGTCCCCTTATAACACAACCTAATGGGCAAAGGCAGTACGAGCCCTGGCCTTTCATGGACATGATAGGCACTCACTCACCGATGGCACAGATAAATGGATAATGGCTCTAGAAGAGACAACAGCTGGAATACAGCTAGCCTTGGGAGACGTCAAAGCTCTGCTCACCTATGTGGCTGGAAAGCAAACCACCCAGGAAATATTCACAGAAGCCAATGTGGGGGCGGCTATTGGAAACAATTACAGCGACAATGTGGACTTTGGGCAGTACCGCTCCAAGGTATGGCGCCAATTGAGAAAACACTACCCGGCAAAGAGAGACCCATCCAAGTTGGAAGGGGAGACTTTGGGAGAAAACGAATGTCCCTCTAAGTTCCTACACACCTTCCAAAAGAAGTGGAAAGAAGAAACAGGAGAAGCATGGAATGCCAATAAAACCACTCAAAGCCTATTCAAAATGATGGTTAAGAAGGCCATGCCAGAGAGTGTACAGCGACGTTTGGAAGACGTGGTGGTACTAATGAAAATGGACTGGCCACTGTTCTCAGAACACATCGTCCACCATGTTGAACTCTATAGAAAAGACAGAAAGAAAAAGGATGAAGAAGACAAACAACTAGTCAACAAATTGACCCAGCTGCAGCTGGGAGAACTGAGCAAGCTGGTCAAAAAGGAAAAAGAGAAATCTAAAATCCAAGCTCCCGTGGTGGCAGCGACCCAAGCAGCTCCTCCAACCATCCAGCCCCAAGCACCTCTGCAGCCACCCCCCACTGACCCCAACGCAACAGGAAAAGAAACCTCTGCCAATGCCACACATCACCATTATTACTATCAGCAAATACCAAGAGGTGGTGGCAATCAGCGAACCCCCAGAGGGCGGGGCCGTAGGGGACCTGGAGGAAATGTACTGTCTACAAACTTCAGGGGAGGATGGAAAGGAGGCAGAAACTACATACCAGGAAACCACCATGTCTTCCAGGACACACCCAACCAGCAACCAGGCCCTCCACACGTAGGAGCAGGCTATCCAGGAGCTAACCCAGCTCCACCTGACAATCAATGCTGGGGGTGTGGTCAACCAGGCCATATACGGGCCCAATGTCCAAGTAACCCATGGGAAGGTCCAGCACAGAACTGGCCCAACATGGAACAGCCCCAACCCTGGTAGGGGTGCCCAGAGGAGCCTGAGGGGGAACTAATGTTACCAGCTATATCGCTACAGTCACATGATGAACCCATCGTACCTGTTGTCATCCATGACCGTGAGTATCCTTTTATGGTTGACACAGGAGCCACATATTCATGCACTGGAAAAGAAGGCTCCGGGTTCCCCCTCTCTAAGTCATCCATAAAGACCATAGGCTTCTCTGGGAAATCACAGATCATACCGCTAACGGAGCCCGTTCCAATGCTCATTGCAGGCAAAGTCATATGTGCACCTTTGCTATACTCAGACCATACCCCAGTAAACTTGCTAGGAAGAGACATTCTATGCCCATTAAAAGCAAAAATCATGTGTACCCAAGATGGACTGTACCTGGACTTCCCAGATGAACCCCCACAAAGCATGATGTCACAACTACCCCAAGGTACCACAGACAAACAACAAGCCCTGGCTTACTGGCTTCAACTGACACCAGAAGACTCACACCTTAAACAGAAATGGACTGAGTGGGAGAGGTGGATTCGCATGCACTATGACACCACACATACCCCCACTCTGCCGCTGCATTGCACGCTCATGTATGACAGAGATCAGACTCATGTAGATTACCAGGAGTGTTGGGATGCAGGGATCAATAAAAAACCATATCTCATCACCAGTGAAGACATGTTTTTGGGGCCGGAGGGCGTGGCAGCGGCTGTCCTGTTTCAAGTACCAAAGTCTACGCCGCACGTCACGCTTTTAGTGGCCAAAGATTATGAGTCTCATCATCTTCGTCCTATGGTCAGGCATGCCCTGCAGGTGCACAAACAACAGGTACATTCACATTTCTAAAGATAAGCAGTTCATCAGGATCTCAGTCAAAATAGGTGATGAGGTTTTAGCAGACAAAGTGGTAGTAGATGGAGGCATACCCACACAAATGGCAGTCACCGCAGAACATGAGGAGAAGCAAAGTTCCATCTCAGTTATGGACAGCACACAAGACTGATGTAGGCTTGATAAAATCAGCGCAACCAGTTCACATTAAGCTAAAACCACACGTTAACTTACCATATCAGCAACAGTACCCTCTCAAACAGCATGCAATTGACAGTATCAGACCAACAATCCAAGGCTTGGTTGAAACGGGAGTTTTAGTTAAAACTAGAAGCCCCTGTAACACACCCATTTTTCCCATCAAGAAACCAAATTCAACAGACTACCGTTTAGTTCACGACCTGCGAGCTGTTAACGCGGTAGTAGACGAAGTACCACTTGTGCCAGACCCACATACGTTGCTTTCAAACATCCCTCCAGACACCCAGTGGTACACAGTCATTGATTTGTGTTCAGCCTTTTTCAGCGTACCACTACATCCAGATTCTCAATATTTGTTCGCCTTTACATATGAGAATCAACAATATACCTATACCAGGCTGGCTCAAGGGTATTTGGATTCCCCCTCCATATTATTGCAATATGTAGATGATCTGCTCATTTGTAGTCCTACAAAAGAACAATGTGAAAAAGACTCTATTGCAGTGCTCACGGCCTTAGCAGAAGGCAGACACAAAGTCAGTAAAACTAAACTACAGTTCTGCCAACAGTCAGTAGAGTACTTGGGGAGAAGACTCTGTGGGGACAAAAGGTGTATTGCACCATCCCAGTTAGAGGCAGTGATTAAGGCCCCTCAACCGCAAACGGTGGGCCAAATGCTATCTTTTCTGGGCATGGCAGGCTACAGCAGGCCTTGGATCTGTGACTATGCTATAAAAACTGCTCCCTTCAGGGCTCTGATAAGAGCAGCAGGACAAACAAATAACACAGCACAGTTAACATGGACAGAGAAAGCGGAAGGTGCGTTCCAAGCCCTGAAAATAGACATGCAGTCCGCTCCTGCTTTAGGGACGCCAAATTATGCTAAACCTTTTCATCTCTATGTTGCAGAAAAATCAGGCTTTGCCTGTGCCGTTCTGATGCAAGACACACCCACAGGTAAACAACCATTGGCGTATTATAGTACTAAACTGGACAACATCGAGGCTGGCCTGCCACCCTGCTATCAGGGACTGGCAGCCGCTGTTTTTGCCTTTCAGAAAGCTTCATTGCTGACCATGGGACATCCTGTGACGCTGTATACTTCCCACCAAATTCATGCACTACTGACTAGTCCACGATTCGTCTTAACACAAGCCAGACGCACGGGCTATGAGGTAATCCTGTCAGCCCCTGAACTCAATATTCAGCGCTGCACCGTCATTAACCCCGCCACTAAACTGATTTTACCAACAGAAGGTACTCCACACGACTGCATTCATGACACGTTCATGCGGGCTAGAGAGGACCTGCTTAATCAGCCAATTCCTGCCGACCTCACATTGTTCGTGGATGGCTCATGTTTTCGTGACGCCACTGGTAGCCATGCAGGCTACGGGATTATTCAGCTCAAAAATGACGACCAAACCTTCGCCACATTACAGGCACGTAAGCTTGCTCAGCCCTGCTCAGCCCAACTCGCAGAGATAAAAGCGTTGACAGAAGCATGTAAATTAGCTGCAGGAAAATCGCTAAACGTCTACACGGACTCTGCGTATGCCTATGGCGTGTGCCATGTTCACGCTAACATTTGGAAACAAAGGGGATTTCGCAGAGCTGATGGCACCCCTGTAACTCATGGAGCTGCCATCCTCGATCTGTTAGAAGCCATGACGCTTCCCACAGCCCTAGCTGTCATTAAATGTCCAGCCCACCAAAAGACCAACACACTGATAGCTACAGGCAATAACCTTGCAGATGAAGCAGCCAAACAAGCAGCAATAGGGGCAGTAATGGCACCCATATTAACCATACAAGATTGTGAACCTCTCACATCCTTGCCCTCCCTTATAGCCGCTCAAGATAGAGTAGATGAGGCTGAGAAATGCTTATGGGTAAAACGGGGAGCTATTAAGAATACGCAAACGGGCCCAACACGGGGTCCATTGCATGGAGTTTGGCTAGATGCCCATGGCCGCTTTGTACTACCAACCTTACTACTAAGACATGCAATAATTTGGGCGCATGGTAGTGACCATTGCGCAAGGGGGGAGATCCTAAGGAAACTGCAAGCAGTATGGTGGTCGCCATTCATGGCAGCCACGGTGGACAGAGTACTAAATGAATGTGACGTTTGTGCAGAATACAACATCAGGAAAGTTTTTTCGGCCCCATTGGCACATATACCACCCCCAGACGGACCATTCAGACACCTCATGATGGACTATATAGACATGGGACCGCAGTCAAGAGTAAGGGGACTGAGATATGTTTTGGTGGTCATATGTAGATATAGTAGGTGGGTGGAGGCAAAAGCCACTGCAAAATCAGATCACAAAACAGTCGCAAAAATTTTGTGTCAGGAAGTTTTCCCGAGATTTGGAATGCCAGACACCATATCATCAGACAACGGCAGCCACTTTGTGTCCAATGTCATACAAGAGACACTAAAGCAATTAGGAATCAAACAAAAATTTGGCTGCGTTTACCATCCCCAATCGCAGGGAGCGGTAGAAAGGGCAAATGGCATCTTGAAAACAAAAATAGCCAAGATAGTGGCAGACAGCAGAAACAAGCTTAACTGGGTGGATGCTTTACCACTTGCACTAATGTCTATGCGTTCACAAGCCAGCCGAGTCACGCATCTAACACCGCATGAAATGCTTACAGGCCGGCCCATGCCGCTACCATACTTAAGAGGTCCCCATGAGGGACCGTCCCTGGAACAGTTGCAAGGTGAAATGTTTGAATACTTACGAAGTCTAACTTGTATCCACAGGGCTGTGTTCCAGCAGGTGAAAGGAGCCACAGAGGACAGAGGGGTCGACATCCCTGCAGACCTCCAGAGAATACGGCCTGGAGAACAGGTGTACGTCAAGGTGTTCAAAAGAAAGTGGGACCAACCGCGAAGGGAAGGTCCATACAAGGTCATATTAGCTACACCAACTGCCTTGAAAGTCGAAGGTAAGGACATTTGGTTCCATCTTAACCACTGCTGCAGAGCTAACACCTCAGAGAGACCACCTGTTCCCCGACCTAGAGCCAGGCAGAGAGCAGTAACTCCAGAGCCACAAGGGGACGGCGAAGCCGCCCCAAGGGCAATAAGGGATCAACCAGAAGGGGATGGCGACGCCTCCCCACAGGAGCAGGGGGCAAGAAGGTCTACGCGCGTCGCACAGAGACGCAGGGCACAGAGAGCCCAGAGTGACAGCAGCGGTTCAGCCCAGAGTGAGAGCAGTGGGTCCTTACCAGAGAGGGTATCAACAGGAACAGAGAGCTCTTCAGAGGGAGGCTCCTCATCCCCCGGGACTGACAGCCAACCTCAGTCTCATGAGTCATCACCTACTAGTGATAGGACAAATCACGAGGGGACAAGTGCAGAGAGAGAGGTGGCAGCAGAGGCAGAAGGATCGGAGGGAGTGGGAGCAGAGACAGAAGGAGAAGAAAGACAGGAAAGCCTTGGCTCAGAAACAGGCGAAGCTAGAGACCCAGAGAGGTCAGACTCAAACTCGAGCTCAAGCTCAGACTCAGACTCAAACTCGAGCTCAAGCTCAGACTCAGACTCAAACTCAAGAGACACAGACACAAGAGACTCAGACCCCGGAGAGGGATCAGCCCCCCGGCAGACCTAAGGGTTCAGTCAGCATGCAACGAGGAGCTAAAGTAGGAACAATAGCTGTAATATTACTAACCCTACTGCTCATCACAACAAGAGTACACCAGAGTGAGGGAGCAGCACAGGGTAAAGAAGGCCAGAAAGAGAAAGGCGAGTGCGTGCTGGTGCTAGGAGCTTTGGCTGCAAAACAGGGAAAGCTACCTTACAGGGAAACGATACAACTAACCTACTATAAATCACATGCTTACAATGATGTATTGGTGGAGGGCCCAGGAGACATTAGACTGCATGGACGATCCACAGGATCACGCTGTAGCGTGGAAGGAATGGTGACAGCAAGAGTTTGGTGTAATATGAGAGGTTGCACTAATATGGAAGTAGGGTTCACTATATCCCTAAAAGTGGCACGACAATGGCTTCAATTAGGCCCCAGATCCCCAAGGAAGCCAAGAGATGTGCCAGTGCAACGGGTGGAATTAGTAAGAACCTCCACTTGGAAGTCCAATGCCTTCTATCAATGGCTGGAATACTCTGCTAAACAGGTAACCAATATTACGTGTGTAGCATGCCACAGAAGGAGGGGCCTACCTAGAGTGAGGCCTCTCCCTGACATAGATAATTGCTGGAAGCAGGATAAATGTTTTGCTGCATGTGTCATGTGGATGGCAGCGGGTAGAGAGAGATGGACCAACACAACAGCAATCTGTCCAGAAAATCTTAAAAACGCCTCTGATCAGTTCCAACAAGAATTCCAGGTACCTCCAGTAGTACATTTGACACCAGACCTCATATTCCCATTTTGCGTAGCACGAGGAAACAAGATAGAACATTGGCTAAACAATGCCACCCATACTAACACTTCCCTGGAGGCGGGGAGGCTGATCCGATGCAGGTATGAAAAGATCATAGGAAATGTGTCCTCGTCAGCAGGTACTCTGCAGCTCTCAGAGGCGCAGAAGGTATGTAACACAACTCGAGAAGCCAAAATCCAATGCCAACAGGTGGTCAATGGAGGTGATGATTCCATAGTTCTAGGCCAAAATTATAATGATACCACCTGGATTTGGGTACTAAACCTGACCGATGGTACCACTCCACTGGCAGACATATTTTGGATATGTGAAAGTGACCTTCAGGTGAAAGCAGTACTGCCAGCCAATTGGACGGGACTCTGTGCCCCAGCAATGTTAACAGGACCAATTACGATACTCAGTTTAACTAACAGCACCCCAGCGAGACGCCGTAGGTCATCTGAACCTCAGGGACATTCCTGGGAGGAGGATGCTAGTGTATACATTACATGGGACCAGGTACCACAAGGAGTCCCTAGGAATCAACAGGCTATAGCAGATGAATGGATAGAGACGGGCAGAGTGTTGGGCTCATGGCCAATTTGGGGAACCGTAGTGAATGCTCAATATATAGCCCGTAATAGCCGTTGGGTAAATTATTTGTGGTATAACCAACAAAGATTTGTGAATTGGACTATAAGGGCCCTTGAAGGAGTAAACGAGCAGTTACATGCCACATCCCTAATGACGGTACAGAACAGACTTGTCATTGAGACCCTGCTAGCCCATGATCAAGGCGTCTGCGATATAATAGGGGAACACTGTTGTACTGTCATTCCAATGCACACGGGGGAGGGTGGCAATTTGACCAAAGCTTTGGAAGGCATGCGTACCTTACGAGATCAGCATGTACAGCACTCAAACTGGAACACCAGGATCCCCTCAATGTGGGACTGGTTATCAGCATTATCCCCTGAAAAAATATTAAAAATGATGGGAATGTTATTGGGAATTGTTGTGTTGGCCCTTCTCACGATAGCCTGCTGTGTTCTTCCCCTGGTGCAGCTAGTAATCAAGCGGACAATGACAAGTGTTACAGGACAATTTGTTGTAATAGACCAAGGGCCACGGCCCACCGGCGCTGAATCTTATGAAGATATGACTGGTTCCCAAAGACAGCTCCTTAAAAAACAAGAGCAGGGCACAGGTGAAAAATGTAGAAATCAGTATGAGGTAATGCTACAAAACAGGGCATTGGGAACTGCTCAATATGGTCAGAGATCTAAGTCAGCAGAAGAAGTGTATGATGAAATTGCATAAGAAGACCCTGATACCTTCGCTGTCACCAGACCATTACTATTACTCACCAACACTTAAACTTCATTATCACTAATATACTAATCCTTCTTGCATGGCTTATGTGTAACATAAACCAAAGAGTAAATAGGGAAGAGGGAAAAACTATTATAGGGAGAGTGCACTAAAATGTTCTTTACACCTTTAAGATAAAAACAGACTATGGCTGGGTCTTGGAGAGCACCACATCCATACCAGCAGAACCAGGGGGACCAGCCTGTGTTCTGGTACCAGCAGCAGGGACCTCGTGTGATGAGACCCCCTCACCCTCCACCCTACCCCGGGACCAGCCTTCCACCGCCAACCCATCCCCCTGAGTTGCCACTGGACGAGCTCTACAATCAACTCCACACCCCACAGCCAGCGATCCAGACACTGAACCACCCTCCATCGACCAGCCTGATCCGCTATCTACTGTCCCGCCCAAACCCAGAACCAGTTGCAGGCCCCAGCTACGCGGGAACCTGCCCTGAATCACTCAACCCAACTGCCAATACCTCCAGCCAGGAAGGTCAAACCCAGATGGGTCCTGGGCCAGGAGCAGATTGGCCTGTTCTTACTCCAGATTGGAGTATTACAACTCCAGGCCCACATTACCCCCCCCCAACAGCTGCCTGACCCAGTACAGCCCCAGACACCCTCCACCTCACAAGCACCATCCCAAGATGAACCCCCTCAACCCGATGATCACAAAGACATGTTGCCAGTATTTTCCCCTGCCTCATCCGCCACGACAGAGGACAGTGCTGATTATTCACCTAGCTAATCACCAACCACCCCACCACCTGTTAAGCCACGTCACGCTAGCCCACCACCTCGAAATGTGGGTCACCTGAGCGTGCACGGGCTAACACCGACAACTCGCACTCTCCTAGAGAAGGAGTACAATGTGGACCTGGACGCAGTAGAAATCAGCCTCCGATGTCTGCCAGATGGAGCACCAGTAACAGCACAACATCTGAAACTGACAGCCGAGCTGCGTAACCAGCTTCATTTTGTTCCCACGTTGCCCTTTCGCCGGCTGGTGCGCAGCGAAAGAAGCTTCGCGAAAGAAGCTTCACAGAGTCCGCCACGGAACCTACGCAATCAGGAAGGGAGAAAACAAGGGAATGCACAGGGCGCACTTGCATCGACTCGAGCAGCAGGTGCTGGATCTGCGGGGCCAAGTTCGCGAACTGACTCAGGCCAGGGACACCTTACAGCAGCAACTTAATGCTTATGAGGCCACACAAGAATCAATTCAATCAATCAATCAATTTTATTTATAAAGCCCAATATCACAAATCACACGATTTGCCTCACAGGGCTTTACAGCATACAACATCCCTCTGTCCTTATGACCCTCGCAGCGGATAAGGAAAAACTCCCCAAAAAAAACCCCTTTAATGGGGAAAAAAAAACGGTAGAAACCTCAGGAAGAGCAACTGAGGAGGGATCCCTCTTCCAGGACGGACAGACGTGCAATAGATGTCGTACCGAACAGATCAGCATAATAAATTAACAGTAATCCGCATGACACAATGAGACAGAGAGAGAGACAGAGAGAGAGACAGAGAGAGAGATGCAGGTAATGACAGTAGATTACAACAACATTATTGAAAGTAATAATATTATAGTTATAGTTCTGGCTACTGTGGTACAATATGTTGAAAGTATGTATTAATATCTGGCAGTATACATGTGTGACAATAGTCATATGTGTATAATAACAGTAGAAGTATGACTAATGACTAATGATGGCAGTAACAGCAGGAGGCATCTGGCAGGACCACGGCAGCAGCACAACCACACACGTCACGCTGTCCAGGCACCGCTGCGATATGTGTTAATCTGAGAGACAGTGGAGCACAAAGGCTCCGGAGAAGAAGCCGAGTTAGTGACATCCAGAATGGCCGAGTTAGCAAGATGCAGTAATAGAATACGAGAGAGAAGGAGAGAAGGTGCCCGGTGTATTATAGGGGGGTCCTCCGGCAGACTAGGCCTAAGTCAGCCTAACTAGGGGCTGGTACAGGGCAAGCCTGAGCCAGCCCTAACTATAAGCTTTATCAAAGAGGAAAGTCTTAAGTCTAGTCTTAAATGTGGAGACGGTGTCTGCCTCCCGGACCGTAACAGGAAGATGATTCCACAGGAGAGGAGCCTGATAGCTGAAGGCTCTAGCTCCTGATCTACTTTTGGAGACTTTAGGGACCACGAGTAACCCTGCGTTCTCAGAGCGCAGTGTTCTGGTGGGATAATATGGCACTATGAGCTCACTAAGATATGATGGAGCTTGACCATTTAGAGCTTTATAAGTTAACAGTAGGATTTTAAATTCAATTCTGGATTTTACAGGGAGCCAGTGCAGAGAAGCTAAAACAGGAGAAATATGATCTTCTTTCTTAGTTCCTGTTAGTACATGTGCTGCTGCATTCTGAATTAGCTGGAGAGTTTTTAAGGACTTACTAGAGCTACCTGATAATAGAGAGTTACAGTAATCCAGCCTAGAGGTAACAAAAGTGTGGACCAATTTTTCTGCATCTTTTCAGGTCAGGATAGGCCTAATTTTCGCAATATTACGCAGATGAAAAAATGCAGTCCGTGAGGTTTGTTTTAAATGAGAATTAAAAGACAAATCTTGATCAAATATTACTCCGAGGTTTCTTACGGTAGTGCTAGAGGCCAGAGCAATGCCATCTAGAGAAACTATGTCATCAGATAAAGAGTCTCTGAGTTGTTTGGGGCCAAGAACAATAACTTCAGTTTTGTCTAAATTTAACATCAGGAAATTGGTGCTCATCCAAGTTTTTATGTCTTTAAGGCAGTTATGGTTTAGTTAATTGATTACTTTCTTCTGGCTTCATCGATAAATACAACTGAGTATCATCCGCATAACAATGGAAATTTATAGAGTGATTTCTAATGATGTTACCTAAAGGAAGCATATATAGAGTAAATAGGATTGGTCCGAGTACAGAACCTTGCGGAACTCCAAAACAAACTTTGGTACGTAAGGATGATTCATTATGAACGTCAACAAACTGAAAACGATCAGATAAATAAGATTTAAACCAGCTTAGTGCAGAACCTTTTAGGCCAATTAAGTGATCCAGTCTCTGCAGTAGAATTTGATGGTCAATTGTGTCAAACGCCGCACTAAGATCTAATAAAACAAATACAGAGACAAGTCCTTTGTCTGAAGCAATCAGAAGGTCATTTGTAATTTTAACTAGTGCTGTCTCAGTGCTATGATGCACTCTAAATCCTGACTGAAATTCCTCAAATAAATTATTATCATTGAGAAAATCACACAGCTGGTCTGCGACTACTTTCTCAAGGATCTTTGACATAAAGGGAAGATTAGATATTGGTCTATAGTTGGCTAACACCTCTGAATCCAGGGTGGGCTTTTTTAGTAGAGGTTTAATTACAGCTACCTTAAAAGACTGTGGTACATAGCCTGTTAATAAGGATATATTGATCATATCTAATATATGAGTGTTAACTAAAGGAAAGACCTCCTTAAGTAGCCTAGTTGGGATGGGGTCTAAGAGACACGTTGATGATTTAGATGAAGAAATCACTGCTGTCAATTCTTGAAGAGAAATTGGGGAGAAGCAATCTAAATATATATTAGGTCTTACAGCTGTGTTTGAGGTTAGATAGGTACTATCTGAGGACAAGAGGTCATGAATTTTGCCTCTAATAGTTAGAATTTTGTCATTAAAAAAGCTCATAAAATCATTACTGCTAAAGGCTAAAGGAATACAAGGCTCAATAGAGCTTTGACTCTCAGTCAGCCTGGCTACAGTGCTGAAAAGAAACCTGGGGTTATTCTTGTTTTCTTCTATTAATGCTGAGTAATAGTTTGCTCTGGCATTGCGGAGGCCCCTCTTATAAGTTTTTAGACTGTCTGTCCAGATTAAACGAGATTCTTCCAGTTTGGTCAATCGCCAATTCCTTTCAAATTTTCGCGATATTTGTTTTAACTTACGGGTTTGAGAGTTATACCAAGGAGCGAACTTTCTTTGCTTTTTTAACTTCTTTTTAAGAGGAGCTACAGAGTCAAGTGTTGTTCACAGCGAGCCTACGGCGCTATCGACAAAATGATCAAAGTCGGTACAGGAAATCTCTGTTACTGAGGGACTTGGTATTGAATTTAACGACGGAGTAATCTTTTCCTAGAATTTTGCGACAGCACTATCTGATAAACATCTAGTATAGTAACTGTTGCTGAGTGGCGTGTAATCGGGTAAAAAGAAATCAAAAGTAATCAGATAATGATCCGATAGCGAGGGATTCTGTGGAAAGACTTTTAGGTTATCAATTTCAATTCCATACGTCAGAACTAGATCGAGGGTATGGTTAAAACAATGAGTGGGTTCATGTACACCCTGACTGAAGCCAATGGAGTCTAATAATGAGATAAACGCGGTAGCCAGGGAGTCATTATCAACGTCGACATGAATGTTAAAATCGCTTACAATAATAACTTTATCTGATTTAAGAACTAAACTGGATAAAAACTCTGAGAATTCAGATACAAATTCAGAATACGGGCCAGGAGCACGGTACACTATAACAAATAAAAGTGGCTGCGAGGTTTTCCAGGTCGGATGTAAAAGACTAAGAACGAGGCTTTCAAATGAATTATAATCTAGTTTAGGTTTAGGGCTGATTAACAGACTAGAGTTAAAAATGGCTGCAACTCCCCCTCCTCGGCCGCTGCCTCGAGGAATGTGGGTATTATTATGACTGGGAGGAGTGGATTCATTGAGACTGACATATTCATCTTGACACAGCCAGGTTTCTGTGAGACTGAGTAAATCAATATGATTATCTGATATTAATTCGTTTACTAACACTGCTTTAGACGATAGAGACCTGATATTTAACAGTCCGCATTTAATTCTCCTGTTTTGTCTTTCTGTCACAGAAGAGGTTTTAATTTTTATGAGGTTGTTATGCACAACTCCTCTTTGTTTAATTTTAGATTTAAATAATGTAGGTGGTCGAGGGACAGACACCGTTTGTATAAACCTATGAAAACTATGGCTGGGTAACTGAACTAGAAGCTCAGAGAGGCGTATAGTACTGCGTCTCTGAGTCCTGGTCTCAACTCTGGGTTGTCAGGGATTTAAATTACTAATAAAGTTTGCCAGGTTCCTAGAAATGAGAGCAGCTCCATCCAAAGTGGGATGAATGCCGTCTCTCCTAATAAGACCAGGTTTTCCCCAGAAAGTTTGCCAATTATTAACGAAACCCACATCGTTTGCTGGACACCACCTGGACAGCCAGCGATTAAGTGATGACATGCGGCTAAACATGTCATCACTGGTCAGATTTGGGAGGGGTCCAGAGAAAACTACGGAGTCTGACATCGTTTTTGCATATTCACACACTGAGGCAATATTAATTTTAGTGACCTCCGATTGGCGTAACCGGGTGTCATTGCCGCCGACGTGAATAACAATCTTACTGAATCTACGTTTAGCTTTAGCCAGCAGTTTTAAATTTGACTCAATGTCACCCGCTCTGGCCCCAGGGATACATTTGACTATGGCCGCTGGTGTTGCTAACTTCATGCTCCTCAGAATAGAGCTGCCAATAACCAGAGTTTTATCCTCAGCGGGTGTGTCGCTGAGTGGGGAAAAGCGGTTGGAAACGTGAACAGGCTACAATTACCACTGTTGCCAAAGGAGGCAGAGGCATGACTGAACATTTGGCACACCGAGCAAGAAAGAGCAGAAGGAGAAGCCATCGCTAGCTGTAAAGCTAATGTAGCTACCAAGGCTAGTAACGTGCAAACAACAGCTAAGAGATTAGCGAGAAAGTCGTAGAAAGGAGGAGAGCTATAAGTGCTTAAACAGAACTAGTGTGGGTTAAGACTTGAAGTAGACGTTAAAGCAACTGAAGTGAGAAAGCAGGCTAGCAAAATTCACCAGAGCAGTACAGAGACGCTGTCACAGAAACACCGGAAATGACACAACTCGCTTACCGCAATACGTCAGCACGTTGAACAGAAGAAGAAGTCGACGCGCTGAAGGGTCAGCTGGCAACATACCGACGCTTGCGGATGCCAGCCTACGGGTTCGAGGGACTGTAAGGGGACAATGTTGACAACCCCAATAGCTATAAATCCTGCCAACTGTAACCTCTATATGTGAAAATTATCAGGTATTCTCTGTAGCACATGTTAGTACTGACTGTAGTCACAATCACTGCATACGAATGTCATTCTATATCCTTATGCTACAAGATGACATTATTAGGCTAGCTCTTATTCTCTATGACTTATGTGTGATACATGTGTGATATCTACTAATGATCTACTGACATAATCACTGGAAAAACGAAATTATGTATGGTGCTAACAAATCTTAAGCTAATGTTATGGGACTATATAGTCCCAAAGGGGGGATATATATATTTTCACCCCATTTTCTGTGATTTAAAAGTGTTGTGTGGGACTATGGAGCCCCAAAGGGGGGAATGTAGTGTAAAAGTCAAAACCCTCATCAGGTGTTAGACCATATAAGTTGGATAAGATACAAATAGCTATATAACCATGTTAGTGTGTAGACTCGTGCAAAAACTAATCCTGCATTCATGTGTAATATGCAATATAACGGTGTGAACTCTTAGTGACATCTCAGTTGTGAACTCTTATTGACACATAACCTATCACGCGCTGTGTAATGATATAATGCATTAACCTACACTCACATGATGTTGTGAACTTATAGTGACACTCATACAAGTTGCCACGTGCTGTGACAGCACACTCACTTGATTGTACTGCCTAAATGCACTTAAGAGTTTAAATAACACGGGAAAAAGTCACACACACACACTCAAATGATTGTATCACAAGGGACTGTAGCATGTGAGTCCCCAGAGATCACATGGTTTTTAAAAAATAGAGTGAGAGCGATTCCGGAAATACTGGTGGCAGATTCCAGTTGAGCAGGAATAAAGGCAAAAGTCTGCTACCAGTAAAAACGGATCAAAGTGGGAAGGACTACAGAAATGGGTGGAGATCTCCTCGACCTCCACCAGCATATAAGCCAGAGCGCTGAAAGCAGGTTTTCAGTCGTCCTCCGGAGGCTGACTCGTGAGTTTGTCTGTGTTGTTGCCTGTGAACACAATAAACTCGATTGCACCAGATTCTGCCTATCTCCAGTGTTTTTCTAAGTACCTGCCAGTCGAACCTAAGATACTGAATTGACAACAAAAGACATTTTAGAAGAAACAAGGAGGACGGGGTCGGGAGCCGTCAGGCCCAATTCCAGGCACCGATTTCAGTCACCTCACATGCCACAGCCCCCACGTGCCTCAGGCCCCCGTGGTTACATGGGGGAGCGAGGGCCCGATCACAGCTGCTTGCAGCTTTAATTATTATTATTCTTCGACATTTCGTGTCCCAATTTCGCCCCTTTCCCAAATTTCAAAATGCTTCTAACTTTCCACATTCGTCCGGCCACATCTGAAATTCGATATTTTTGGGCGGTTGCACATGGTTGATGCGAAATGCCGAAATAGCGCCCCCTACAAATTTTCAAAAACCCCTCCCCTTGGGGTTAGTCATAGGCAAACGAAATTTGGTAAGCACATGTATCATACCAAGACGCACAAAAAAGTCTCTTGACGTCATGGTAAAATCCCAACAGGAAGTCAGCCATTTTGTTTTGAATTTTTTCGTTATGGCGATTTCCACAACTTAAATTTGAACGAACTCCTCCTAGGGATTTTGTTCGATCTACTTCAAATTGGCTACAGATCATCCTGAGAACATGCTGATCAAAAGTTATTAAAAGCTTTTCTGTATGTCAAGGGGCGTGGCCGCTAGGCCGTGACAAATTTTGGCGACTTTTCGTTTTCTTGCCATCGAATTTCGAAAGGCTCTCCTGCCCACATACTTGATCTCAGCAGCTTCTAACTTGCTGGACATGATGATGGCTCTGCCCGAACGCCCCAATATGTTAATATCCCACCTTACTCATACCGCCCCCCGGTGGTAACAGGAAGTGACCAGTTTTTACTTTAACATGTACTAATGCCACAAACTTGACCACATCAACTTCATTCCACTTCTGATGCATGCAGAACAAGTTGGTGAAGCTACCTTATGAACGCTGTGAAGCTACGTCTAATGGTGTCCATGTGGCGGCGTGGTGACTATCGATCCCTCGCCACTAAATACGTTTGGCATTTTGATGGCTTCAACGACCTCATCTCCTCATGAAAATTGATACACAGGTCAAGAATGACAAGCTCTTACATCTGATAGGGGCGTCACCCATGGGGGGGACAAAATGCCTCTATAGCGCCCCCTTGAAATTTTCAAAAACCCCTCCCCATAGGGTTTTATTGGAGTAGGAAGATGAAAATTTGTACATATGTGTATGTTGCCCAGACACACAAAAAAGTCTCTGCCACCAATGGTCTACTCCAAACAGGAAGCCGCCCATTTCAATTTAAACTTTTAATTTTGGTGGCGATTCTGTGATTTCCACAACTTTGTATTTTAACAAACTCCTCCTACAGTTTTTGTCCAATCAACTTCAGATTTGGTACAGATCATCCTGAGACCATGCTGATCAAAAGTTATTAAAAGCTTTTCTCTATGTCAAGGGGCGTGGCTGCTATGGTGCCTCCCTCGCCACCAAATACGTTTGACTTCTTGATGGCCTCAGCGGCCTCATATCCTTATGAAAATTGACACACAGGTCAAGAATGGTGAGCTCTCGCATCTGATAGGGGTGACACCCTTGTGGGGGACAAAATGCCTCTATAGCGCCCCCTTGAAATTTTCTAAAACCCCTCCCCATAGGGGTTTTTTTTGGAGTAGGAAGATGAAACATCACACCACGTCAGGGTTAATTTACTCTGAGTTTTCACATAACCGCTTCAGTGATGTTTCTGTAGTGCCCCCTTGAAAGTTTCAAAAACCCCTCCCTATAGGGTTTTTTTTGATGAAGATGAAAATTGGTACATATGTGTAAGTTGCCCAGACGCACAAAAAAGTGTCTGCCACCAATGCTCTACTCCAAACAGGACGTCGGCCATTTTGGCACTGATTTTGTGATTTCCACACCTTGTATTTTAACGAACTCCCCCTACAGATTTCATCCAATCATCTTCAGATTTGGTAAAGATCATCCGGACACCATGCTGATCAAAAGTTATTAAAGGCCTTTCTCAATGTCAAGGGGTGTGGCCGCCATGGCGCCTCCATATTTGATGCATAGCCATGCATATTCAAGAAACTCTCTCTCCCACATACTTCATCCTAACTGTTTCAAAATTTCTGTACATGAGAAGAGCCCCACCCTGCACACTTCCTATTGTCATACTCACTCTAACTCATAGCGCCCCCTTGTGGAAACAGGAAATGCCATATTTTTATATTGATAAACACCAACCCCATACTCAACTACATTTTGTGGCCACGTATTCATCAAGTTGATGAATCTCCACAGTGACACACGTGTGTTGTCATGTAACAGGCTGCCCATGGCGACTTTCGATCCTTCGTCATGGAATATCACGTCCTTATAACTCCATTATGCATTGCTCTTATTGGCCACAATTTGATATGTGTGATCATGGTCTGTGCCTCTACACATCTGCATGGCAATATATTGGTCTTACTGGTAGTAGTAGTGTAGTAGTAGTATATTGATGCTCAAGGTGTCTTGTGGCATATCCATCCAGTTATTATGTGAGGGTATTGTGGGCTTATGGGAATGATGTGGGGGTGGGTTGGTAAATGAGAGCTATGTATGTATGTTTTATGTTTGATTGTGTTCATTGTAATGAAGTGTGTTGTATGTTTTGTGTAGGACCCCCTTGAAAACGAGATGGTTCAAGAGGCTATCCAGTAATAAACTTTAATCAATCATGAGTTAGCTTTTTATTAGCTTTTTTTTTCTAATTTATTTACACTCATATGTGGGCATCTATTTATACAGATTAGCTGAAATGTTGTCTTTTGTCAAGTTGCTAATTGAACTGTAAAGAATGACTTTTGCATGGAAGAAGAGGTCTTGGTCTACAGATCTACTGCCTACAAAGGAATCTCTGAAATATTGGCCATTGCCCCAAGAAGTTATATTGTAAAATGAGGATATCGATAATCTCGACATTGGCTGTCAGGGATTAATAAAGGCTTTGAATCTTAAATTGAGGGTGGGTTTTGAAATTTCCTAAATTAGTACGCCTACCAGTGGCAAGAGATCAACATGTCCTCATATCTTCATGACAGAGTAAGTTGTATATGACCAGTAAGAGTTGCAGTTTTTAACACATGGTTAATGTTTTAGGTTTAGGCAACAAAACTACGAAGTTAGTCTTAGAAAAAAAGGTCATGCTTGGGGTTTGTTACATACTTACATTCTTAAGTCACGCAATGTAAGTTATATGACACAATGATGTATGTCACATGATGTTATAGTGTTCAGTACGTTACGTTTCTAAAAAAAAATTCAGTGGTGACATTTGGTTTTATACATGACAAGAACAGTGCCTCCTGTGTCAAAGTCCTGTGTTTGTTTGATGCATCACTCCACTTTGTTACTCTTTATACAATGTCACCTGGCTGGAGGCGGCTGTGGCTCAGGAGGTAGCACAGGTCATCCACTAATCAGAAGATTGGTGGTTCAATCCCTGGCTCTGCCAGTCTGCATGTCAAAGTATCCCTGGGTAAGGTACTGAAACCCAAATTGCTCTAAATGGCTGTTCCATTGGTGTGTGAGTGTGTGTGAATGGGTCGAAAGAAGACTAGAGAATCACTATACAAGTGCAGTCCATTTATCATTTACTTCCTCCTTTGCTCCAGTCATAATCACTAAGGCCACTAGAGGGTGGCGCCTGACAGTAAAAGTAAATATGGGTCCTAATAAGCTGCTTGCACAAATGACCTGTGTTGTCGTAATTAGGAGGAGCAAAGTCTCCCCATGTTCCATATCCACTTTTTGGACAGGATTAGACAGGATGTGTGAGTGCATGCATATACAGGAGATGTGTGAATATTCACATGTGAACATCATCCCACATATGCAGAAGCAAATGACCCATCCACACACACACACACACACACACACACACACACACACACAGCCATAACTCTCTGAAGCATGACAGCAAGGTTGGCTTCATCCCTGGGGGCTTTCATTTACTGCCCAACACAATGCCACATCCCCAAACCCCCCATCCCAATCTCTGTCTCTGTCTCTGTCTCTGTCTCTCTCTCTCTCACATACACACACACACACACACACACACACACACACACACACACACACACAGAGTCCTTATTGGTTATTATCTGGGCTGTTGGAGCCTATGTTGATACCTAATGAAGGGCCAGGGTTGCCATTTCTCAGCTGACAGTCACCATGGTTACGGGTGAATGGGGGGGGGATTAGTGAATTCAAAAGAGAGGAGAGCAAAATCTGATGGAGATAAATGCACTAGGGGGAGAGGCAGTTGAATGCTAAATCTGATTTGATGTATTTGTTTTTTTCTGCTTGTGCAAAAACACAGACAAACCAAGTGACAACATGTTCATAAAGACTGGGTTTGATGGCAGAGGATTGTATTGATTTATTTATTCCATTTTTGACAAGTATTTGACAACGAGTCATGAAAAAAAACCTTTAATTCAACCAGTTTGCTTTCTAACAAGATGAATAATGTACTTAAAGAACGATTCAGATGATTTCTTATTTTCATAGTTTGGATCATCATTCCTATCTGTTAGTAGCTGAGAACCAGAACCACAGAAAGTTTGAATGTTGAATATAAAGGAACAATATTTGTAGGAGACGGAGGTTGCCTTTACTTCTTTGCTTGTAATTGAAAATCCTGAACACTCATTATTTGGGATCTAAAATTTTGAGTGACACAATATTGTTGTTTTCTTCTCTTTCTTTCTCATTTTCTCCTCTTTCACTGTTCTTTTTTTTCCAAATTCTTTTTTGTCTTTGTTTCTTTCTCTCAGCCTTCTTCCTTGCTGCTTCTCTTGTACAGTAAAAATCCCCAAGCTCTGGCTCCTCTTTCACTGCCAGTCACCATTTCTTTCTGATTTGTTATCAGGCTTGTCTGATGGACCGTTTGTCCTTTACCTCAAAGACATAATTACGTTTTGAGAGGAACAGATGACATGAGGGGCCAGATTAATCACAACACTAAATTCAATTCTGAAGGAAAGTTGTGACATGGTGGGTGATGATTCTACACATTGTCTGCAAGCAGGATTGTATATCTCCAACAATGAGATGTGGCAGGGCTAATACTGCATGCATGCTGTGGTTTAATGAGAAGACACTCAGGTCAGGATGTTGAGACACCTGTCAGCCTCAACAGAAAACTGCAGGATCCTCTGGACAGGATCTGTCAGTGTGTGTGTGTGTGCTGTCTGAATGTTTGGGTTGCTATAGGCCTTGTTTCAGTCAAATATTTCAGTTTATTCCATCAATGATCCATCAAGTTAAATAAATAACACAAAGTAATTTAAATGATAAGGAATATAATATAACGCAGGCCATCAAACATGAAACTCAGGGTAACATACTGATTTCTCTCCAACCTACGTTTGAAGATCATATTTGAGTGCCCTGTTTACGTGAAGGTATGTCTTCTGTTTACACTGCGTGAAAAAATGTATACTTAATGATCTAATAAGTAATTTTTTATTTATTTTTGTTAAATTATGTTAATGTTTTCAAACATATTTTTGGAATGACCAAATGTTAGATTCATTTTGGTCAAATGGTGGTTTGTTGAGATTTTTCTGAGATTTAGACAGAAATAAATGTGATTTACCTAGCTTTTCACCAAAGGTGACAATGAACTTCGGGCATTCTGCAAACATTTGCATTTTTTCAATCTTGTTTATCTACACACACGTAAGCCTTTGTGTCAGCATGAAGCTGACAGGGGGTGTACAATAGGTTGAGGAAAATACTATGTGATTTTGGATCGCAGCAGGGAAGCCTCGGCAGGCCTTCCTGAGGCTAAGTGGCGTTAACCTCTTTCTCTCATGGGGCCCAGACAAAAGCCCCAGAGGAGTGCTAATAATCACCACTCTATGTGCCCCCTCCCCCTCCCCACAACACACCAGCTCCAGCCCTCATGCCTGGTTTCTACAGGGTAGAATTATATGGAGACATTTTACCACAGAAATGTATCAAAACCTAAAATGAGCCCGTACATTTTGTAAAACAAGCAGAAATCTTAAAATGACTTTCTGTGGAAATAAGTATGTGTAAAGAGCTTTTTTCTGCCAGATACAGTGAAATATGGTTTGATCAAGGTCTGGATTAAAATGATTCCTCAGGAAAATAAATTATGTTAATATGAAATGATGTTTGAGGCATATTTAACTATTTGGCTCGGTTAGGAATATAGAACATCTTAATTTAAAACTCACATGTAAAAGATAAAGGCAGGTAAAGAACAATACAAGAGACTTTGAGAATTTACTCTAGCTCATTGCTGTGCACACAGATTACCACCCTCCTCTCCAACCAGAAGAAAAACAACACAAAAAGAAAACACATGACAAGTACAAGATTCATTGATTTAAGTTCACATGTTCATGCTATTAAATGTTTATCACTTGTATTGTATGTGTGAGTGCCTAAGCAATAGAGACCCTTTTCCACTGGACAACACACACACACACACACACACACACACACACCTATTAACATCTGGCCTTTGCCCTGAGTGCTTGTCTTAAGTGCTAAATGGTTCAAGACAACTTAACTTCATTTAAAATAAAATGATACAAAAATGAACTGTTTCTCAATATTTTCATCTTTCCCAATGTGCAAAAGGGCCCTTTTTACATTTTTTGAGTGATAGGTTACAATCGGCATTCATTCCCAGGACAAATGACTCTTTAGTAGTCACAGGTATTTATTGGCTACAGCTCCAATTAACAGTGATGGAGACATGATACTTGGGTGGATGCTTTTATTTTCACCTCTTTTCTAGCACAATTCACACATTCTGTCTGTCTCCTTCCAAGCAATGCTTGAACATTTTCACTAGCCTCCATGCTGCCTCCTACTGTTTACTAATCCCTTTCTTGGTGTGTTCATGATGTCAAACATGACACACCAGTCAAAAACAGAAAGCTATACTCGTCTACAAAACAAACAAACAAAAAAACGCTAGCTGGTATATAAAGCCTGCATGTGCGTGCATGTGTGTGTTGAAGGGGACTGAACAGCTGAGGGTGGGGGTGGTATTGAAGTGGGAATCACTGGTGTGTAACAGCACACATGCTCCACCTTGATTGCCTTGGTTTTCACCACCAACCCCACAGCATTGTCTCTTCTTCAATTCCCTATTTTCCTCCTGAAACCATGCTTTCACATCACTCCTCTGCTGTCTGTCCCTCACTCCCTCTGAGACTGGATGGACAGCAGAAAGGATGGGAAAAACAAAATGAGGAAGGACAAAAAGAGCTGCTAAAAGATAACAGACTTAAAAAGGCAGTTAAAGTGGCACTAAAATCCTTGATTGATCCTTGATCCTTGATTTACGGTCAATATTTAATTATAAGTGTAATATATATTTTATGGACATAATCAGAATCAGAATCAGAAATACTGGGGCGTCGGTAGCGTAGTGGATAGTGCTGGCGCCCCATGTACAGAGGCATTGCCAGGCTGCAGCGGCTGCAGGCTCGAATCTGGCTCGCGGCCCTTTGCTGCATGTCAGTCCCCACTCTCTCTGTCTCCCCATTTCACTCTGTGTCCTGTCATTAAAGGCAAAAAGCCCACACAAATAATATTTAAAAAACAAAATCAGAAATACTTTATTGATCCCCGGGGGGAGATTGTTGAAATGGCATATGTCCATAAATTTAAAACTCAATGATACAGCAGAACCAAATATATTGTTGAAAAGGTCTCAGCATGAAAAGTAATATTTGGCACTATAACAATTTTACATGGCTCCTGCTTTAAACTACTGATATTTGAGCCAACTGTTATTGAGAGCTCTTGACCTCAGCTATCATGTGAATAAAGTCAACAAATGGGGCACTGTCAAATATGGGAAAAATATGGATAACATTATTTTTCACCCATTTAACAATCAGATATTTAATATCTGAATACAGAAATGTATTCATCACCCTCTTAAACTCCACAGTGTACTCTTAATAACACAATGAATATAGTAAATTAATGTGAAGGCCATCAGTTTAAATTATGTCTTCTTTAATTCTGAGAATTTTTTTTTTTTTTTTTTTCAGTTTTTGGGAGCAGAAGGCTACATTTCCCATAATCCTCAACTACCGTTGCTAAGATGGAACTGTTACGCTTTGTGCTACCTGCAAAATCTAAATTTATTTCAAACTAATCAAGACTTTGTGCACACACCCAACATAGACCATCTAGATGCAGTGTTATTACTAGTTCAGCTGTACTGGATGTTGCATATAGTCAGTAGATATATATTTTACAACCCTCTTTGCAAACTGGAGGAACTACAAAGCAGAAACCCAATTTCTATAGAATACTAGCTAAAATATCTGCAATAAACCAGCATCTTTACTTTTTCCTAACATAGATCATCGTGCTGCAGTCTATTTACTAGTTTGGCTGTACTAGATATTTGATATCTTTAGTAGATAAAGCTTTTTACAGCCCAGTTTCTTTGCAAACAAAAAGAACAACTCTGGTGCTGATTTGGATCAAGCTGAATGGTGCAGCTCTAGAGAATTGTCATTTGTGCTTTTTGTTGTTTTTTGTTTTAATCTTAGTGATTTTCCTAGAATTGGAAGTTGTAAATTCTGAATTAAGGACACGTTCCTGATTTTGTGTGAAGAAATGTGGTGACACAACACAAAGACAATGATTCAAACAATATGCAGTCTAAATGTGGGTTTTGCAGCATCCATAGCAGCCACTATAGCAATGATTTTCTGGCAAACCTGAAATAATCTTCCTAATAGATCATAAACATTTACTGAATGAAGTTTCTAAAAATAAAATGCACATTTCTTGCTAGAAACCTTATCACACTCAACACATTTTAATGTTGGCAATAGCTTTAAGTGTTGCATTTTCCACTGACAATGAAGTTACGGTTTGCACTGTTCTTTTGTTTCCACCTAACGACACTTGGTAGTCATGTGATGTTAATGCAGGCCAATAGAAAAGAATAGGCCAAAAAACAGGCATCTCCCAATTTTACAGCCGTTATTGTGAACAATCTTTTAGCCTGTGGACCAGTGTAGCTATTACACATTTTTATGTGAGACTGTGGTGCCCGCATTAATAAGATGAAAGTGAAAAAAAGGGGGGAGACAGAGAAAAGGAATAATGTGTAGGAACAGAAGGGGTGAGGGTGGGGAGGGATGGGGGAGGTGAGGATGCAGGATCTGGAGGGAAAGAGATAACAGGTCTCTTTCATTCTGAGTTGTCATGTGAGTGGCGTATCACAGTGAGCGACTGGCCGACAGAGATTGGGCCAGGGTCCACCACAGTAATCAGCTCTCGAAACACACACGCACGCACGCACGCACGCACGCACGCACGCACACACGCACGCACTTCTTGTTTAAAAAATGATCATACTTTTAGACATATGTAGATCTGTGGATTTTACAGATATGTACTTGTGGAGTGTGGACTTGTCACTGCCAAGTGTTCACATTCACAATTTATCAGGGTAGCCAGGGGTTTCAACTGAACTTGTCCAAAAAATTATTGATATATATATATATATATATATATATATATATATATATATATACATATATACATATATACATGTATAAAATATTCCTAGAATCTGAGCGAAAACATGTTGTTCTGGGTTTGAATTTTTATCTACAAGGTCATCACTGTAAACATACAAAAACCTCCGAAATTGCTGCTGTAATGTCAACCATTTCAGCATATAACACGTACATACACATGCATGGGTATGCAAGTACATTCAACCCAGCAGCATTCTGACATGCAGATAATGTCTGGACAGCGTGGCCCCTGCCACTTGACACTCCATGAAGCCACTGATACAGTCCACAGAGGTCCCACTGAGGATGGAATAATGTGAGGACAATAGAGTGGGTTTGTGCTGTGAGGATGATGGCTGACACCGCATTTCTGGCATTTACAACAGAAAAAATGATAGCCCAGAGTACATATCAAACTGAGAAGCTTGTTTGCATCTTCACAAATCTTCAGCAAAATAAAAAACAAAAGGAAACAAACAAACAAAAAAACCCATAAATGGTTCTCAAAAGGAACACATGAATACAATAGAATACAAATAAAATTATAGGATAGAAAATAAACAGAACAAAACAAAAAGTGAAATAAAATACAGTATACAAAATGACATCACAACCAACCTAACCCTGACCCAACATTTACCTTGACCCAGATGATACAATATGTTTTACCAACTGCAATTTAGACCAGTGGTTCCAAACTGGTGGGTCACGGTCCAAAAGTGGATTGTGGGTCCATTCTGAATGGACCGCAAGTAATGAGGGAATGTTTCAAGTTTGTTCAACACACTTTATTTTGAAATACATCAAATTTGTCAATCAGAGCTTTAATTTTGAAATGCAATTTCCTGCTGCACAGTGGGTGAATAGCTGACAGCTACTTAAAAGAGACAGCAAACTAGTTTGGCAACATAGCCAAACACAAGTATGACGCCACTCAATATATTGGACTGTGTGGACCTTAAACCAGGAGCGTAGCCATCATTTCAGAAGCGAGGGGGACAAATTGTTCAGAGGTCTATTGAGTTATTTATCATCCTCTCGCATTCAGTTGCACCTCTCCTTAGCAGCTAAAGAGCCACATAACACAGCCACAGTACAGCACCAAGGGACCAACTTTAGTTCTTTAAAATTATATACTATCAATGTCTAAAGTTTTAGCTGCCAGACTCTGGTTGAGTTGACACAGAATGGCCCTTGAGCATCTACAGGTTAAGTAGCCAGATAACTAAGTGCCAAATGACAATACTGAACACAAAAAGTTCAGTAAAACACCATTCCTGTTAGCAAGTTATTAGCACACAAAATGGAATGGAAGTGACAAGGTAACAGGGTATTATGCCACATAATTTTTATTTAATGGCATGAAGACAGAAAGTGACACAACACTAAACATATCAACATCAAGATGTATTTTACATTTTAGTCAAATATGGCAGCACAGATGTGCAACATTAATCAAATATTTTTAAGTCTGCTCCCTGTGCTACCTATTGCAATACAGACAAAAAACATTTTAGAATATAAACAAGAGTAGTTCTGAAATAGCTGTGAAAATGAATCTTAGAGTCACTCTTATCCTATAGACATTTCCTTAGCCAGTTTTAATTTCTCCTTACCTGTGATGCCTTGGGCTGATAATTGGTGCTGCTGTCAGGTCCCTGTCCTGATAGCTGCCTGGTTTCTCCCTGTCCATCTTCTATTTATTGCAATAATACAGATAATAAATGTGCAAAGCAAAATTTATAATAGGATTAAGAATAGTAGTGGTGACATAGCTGTGGAAATTGATCGCAATGTCACTTTTATGCTCTAGATATTTTTCTCAGCCAGTTATATACAAGGATGCCCAGAAAATGTTGTGGATGCATGCCAATCTGGCAGCCAAAACTGGGGTCAGATATTTTAACCAAAGGCACCATGATGTTGTGTGCTAGTTTTACATCATCACGCTTTGCATTACATTCACAAAGTGCTGTGAAGCCACCGGTTAAGATTGATTACAATTGCGTGAGCCCTTTGCCCACTTCCTTATTTACTGGAGGTGGTGGGAGGGTAGCAGGTGTGTGTGTGAGATGCCACATTTTTCACATTCTAACAAATGAACATCAGCACCAACACAAACAACACTGCAGCCTTGCACCACAGCAATAAGGCTCATCGTTGGGGTGTCTCCTCTCCTGCATGTTACTACACTTTGTCTCGTGTTCTTTCTGTAGATGTATAAGCAGCAGGCAGCAACTGTGATCTTGCCTCATCTAGATGTTTGAAGCACTGAGTGACAGATGAGATCAATCTGAAAAGCTCTTCTGTGACGACAGCAGAACCCACAGATCATCTCTATCCATTCTGGGGAGCTTGAGTCTCAGCCACATGTGACTGTTAGTCATGTTAGTTGAAGGGAAACCAGCAAATACGCAACCACCAAATGCCCAACATATCTGTAAAAGCAGCCACAGCTAACTGCACTCCTAGCTGAAATTTCTCGTCAAAATACTGCAGCATCTCTCTGCAACGCAGCAGTGGGGGTCTCTGACCAACCAGTGACTGTGGAGGCAGGTTGGCTGCCAGGCCACTGAGGGGGGTCATGCCATTTAACTTGTACGTGCTACCCTGCACCCTGAGATAATCCATCATATCCGCAGCCGGGGCTCTCGTCTTTTAGTTGTTGCTTCCTCGATACACTGCTAGATGTCTGAAAGAGGGGGCTAGCCAGACCATGATAAGAATGACTTACTGGTTTGATGGGGGGATCCTGGCAGAGAGATGTTAGTGGTGGACTCATGCAGAATGCTACTGTCCAGGACAAAGATGAGTTGTTATCATCTACAAATGAGGCCGTTGACTCAATGGTGATGATCGGAAGTGGCGGCAGCAGTGTGTCGCAGTTGGAGTAGGGCTCTTGACGTCATGCTCTTGAGCTTCTACTCACTCTCAGCGAGGCATCTTCACTCCCAGCGAGGTATCTTCTCAAAGCATCTGAAGTGATTCCTGTGCTGCTGATGTCTAACTTGAGCAGTGCCAAGCAGGCCTTCCAGGCTGGTGGCTGCCGAACACCACTCTCCGTGTGGTGTGCACTGAGGCCCTAATGAGGTTCCCTGCAGCAACTCCATTCATGTAGAAAGTTGATAAGTGGGCAAATCCACCAATCGCTGAAGAGAAAAAGGATGACGGACAGAGTCATGGTACTCCCTTATATACTGGATGGTCTACATGTATTGAGGCAGGCATGTCCTGATTAGCCGGCTACGTTTATGCAAATCTCAGTGGGTGAATGCATGCTTGCCATTGGAGGAGAGTATTGTCCATAGAGTCCAGTAAAGGGCTTCTTTGTTATTTCATGTCCTCCATAATCCAGTCCTTTTTTTGTCTGAACTGTCAGATTGTTTTATCCTCTGTTGTTCTCTGTCACGATGAAGTTTTGATTGCAGGTGACTTTAAGGTCCATGTCAATTAACATTATAGAGACTTTAATTTCAATTAACATGTGTCGGGCCCTACACAGAAATGTATTTATAGTTTAGTTAGGTTTTACTTTGCATCTGAATCTATCATCCTTGGTTTTAAGGGCCTTTTTTTGTTTCTCAGATCATCTATGTCTTGTTTTTAACTGTGTTTTATGCAAAATGATCTTAAATGACATTAGTGCTTCAAGATCTTCCTCATTATTTATGAAGTCTGGTGAATCCTTAGATTTCCCTTAAAACAGCAATGATTTAGTGAACTGCTTCAATTACATTTGCAAAACTGCCTTAGATAATGTTGCTAAACTGAAAAAAACAAAAAAAATCTGCATCATCATTTGTATCACCTTGAATCACTGAAATAATCCCTGGCATAAAAAAGGAGTGTAGGAAGAGTGAGAGACTGGGAGACATCAAAGCAAAGCTCCAAGTATATTATATCCTTATCCATTTTTAATTACAATTTTATGACAGTGAAATTAAAGATGCAAGAGCGAAATATTTTTCAATGCTCACCACTTCCAACCAGTAGAGGTCTAGTTTGAGGCTACTACATTTAGTTAACCCTGTTTCTCCTGGTGCTCAGTGCCTAAAATGCAGACTTTAAACCTTTTCATAGAAAAGACTGAGAACACTTAACCCATGATTCACTACTCCACTTCTTTATTTGATTTATTTGGATAATAACAGCAAATCACAACAGTGACAATGTCAAAATGTTATGTCAAAATACAATACATAATACAATGCAGTAAAAAGGCAGCATTGAGTAGTCTAGAATTTGTTAGTTAATTCAAGCAGCTTGTAACCACTTCCTTTATTGATTTGGGATGTATAAGAAATTCTCATGAAAGGCTTCAAGCAGCAATACCACAAGCCGAGCGATATACTTCAATGACTCTATATAATGGTAGCATATTAAAAAATAATTACATCATCAATTTAATCAATGTGGAAACTAATGGGGCTTTGTTGCCTGGTAAACCCCAAATTTTCAGATACTCAACTGTTTGGCTGAGATCAAAGAATAAGCCGGTGTCAGCACAGTGTACTGCCACATTCAGCCTGAGGGCATGTTGTGTGCATACACAATATGGCATGTGTCAGAGCAAACACACACAAACTCTCTCTCTCTCTCTCTCTCTCTCTCTCTCTCTCTCTCACACACACACACACACACACACACACACACAAAAGTGTTAGCAATCTGGGGTTCTCCCAGTAGATTAGTGGAGGTGATTGACAAGGACTGCAAATCCACTGCAGTAGTGAGTTACTTCCACAAAGTTCCAGTGACAGAAACCCGAGAAAGGAAATGTAAAGCTGGTTAAGCTCTGAACTGCTGCTAGGGGCTCAATACAGTAAGGTGATTTCTAAAAGAAAATCCTACTAATATTATCATGAACATGGTGCAGTTGCTGGTTTGGCCCTGGGCTCGGCATGTAGCTATGTCTCACTTCTGGCCTCACTTTGCATCATGTCAGTGTGACAACAACACAAAACAACAACTATCCAGCCAGAGCTCTTGCACAACATAATGTTTAAAGGAATTGCTCCAAAAAGCATATATATTTTTACTGAATGCCAAGATAAAGTGCTTTAGAAAGTAAAGAGGTACACTACACAGAGTCCCATGCTGGACCCATCCCAGAACATACAGGCCATCTCAAAAAGAGTATGAACGGATTTGGGCAAGAAAAAAAAAAGAAAAGATAAAGAAAACATGACAGAGTTGGTTGCAGGATAAAAGTCCAAAATACAATCATAACTTTTCAATCCCATTAGGTTTTTAGGTCTTAGGTTTATTTATTTAGCACACATTAACATCAATGGTGCAAGGAGGGAATGAAGCCCGATGGGCTTGTACAAGAGTTCCACCCCTTTCAATAATCACAATCAATTCAGATTTATAAGGCTAACAAATAAACTTTGAAATATGAGATAAAGTACAAAAATAATCAATATTAAATGAAAAAAAATGGAGACAAAGTACAAAATAATCATTATCAAGTGGAAGACAATGGAAACAAAATAATCATTATAGAATCAAAAATAAGAAGACGTGATACATACTGTAAAGAACATCAATGAGGGATTGTCATCATGGAGAAAAGGCATAGAGTAAAGATATGAGGCAATGGAGAGGGCAGGAAGTGACTAGATGATTCATGAAAGGATAAGATGTTTTTTAAGCTGCTTTTTAAAGAGTGAGTGGGAAGATATGGATCTTAATGGGGGAGGTAATCCATTCCATAGCATAAGGCCTCTATAAGACATGTTAAATTGATGATGTGATGTGCGGGTAAAGGGTAAATATAGATTACTATTATTACTGTGTCTAGTACGGTATGAATGTACATCTAATGAGAAAGTAAAGAAATTTTGAAAAGTGTCAGTGAGATCTTGGTTTCTGTAAATAAACTTGTGAATGAACAAAACATATCTGATAGATATTCAATTTGTGAATTGGTAAAATGGAATAATTTATAAAAAGTGGTGCTGATGGAGCATACATGTTTGAATGTGAGATGAATCTTAAGAACCTTTTCTGAATAATTCATGATTTCTTGAGATGGTTGGGATATGAAGCTGCCCAGACCAAATTACAGTAGTTCAAATAAGGAAACAAAAAAGCTATAGTAAAGGGTTAAATGAGCAGAAGGATGAATTAGAGGACACACTTTTCTTAATATGCCCATCATCTTCGTGGACCTTTTGCAAACAAGGTCTATGTGATTTGACCAGCTGAGTCTTTCGTCAACTAATATTCCCAAAAATTTAGTAGCTTTAACTTGCATAATTTCTGATCCATTAATGAATAATTTTGCTTGCTCAAAGAGACTTATTTATGTTGCAAAAGATCACGAAGCTACATTTCTTCACGTTAAGTGTTAATTTATTAAGTTGAAACCATTTAGAAATAGAAGATAATTCATCATTCACACAGTCAATCACATAATTGAAGTCACTATGAGTTGCTATAAGATTGGTGTCATCAGCAAGGCTGATGATCTAGTAATTCGAGATGGCTTTGTAATTAAAGGATAAATATTTACAGAGTAAAGTGTGTTCAGAAAGTCTGTTGTGGATACCAGATCATCTTTGACCAAATTAATGTTGAAATCCCCCTGTAATGCACACAAGTTATGTTCCTTGTTTATGATTTCTAAAGTAGAGTACAATACGTCATTAAACATATTTATAACTGAGTCGGGTGGTCTATAAATACATCTGACTATAATGCTTTTTCTACCAAATGCAATATCAATAAATACAGATTCCACAAGCGTCGTGTCAAAATCAGCACTCAAATCCTTTCTAGTGATGAAATTATAAGTGCTCGACAGATATAATGAAACTCCTCCTCCTGTTCTGTTGTTTCTGCAGGAGTGAATGGAACTGTAATTTGCCAGAGGATAAAGACTGAGAATATTGTTGTTTAACCGTGTTTCAGAAAAAGCTAAAACTGAAAAGGAGTGTGTCAGAGTTGATAAATAAGTTCTCAGACAATCATAGTTTTTAGACAAACTGCGGATATTCAAATGAAGAGTAGAAAAAACATTGGTGTCACCCGCATGAAAGAGATTATTGAACTGGCTTTCAGTGAAATATTTACACGACAGTTTTGCAGTTTGAGTCAATATAATTCATATCAGGATCAAAGAAAGTCTTTAAGGGTCCCAGGA
Source organism: Epinephelus lanceolatus (assembly GCF_041903045.1). Taxonomy (NCBI): domain Eukaryota; kingdom Metazoa; phylum Chordata; class Actinopteri; order Perciformes; family Serranidae; genus Epinephelus; species Epinephelus lanceolatus. The sequence goes on from NC_135748.1 coordinate 759,364, forward strand.
TTTGCCAATTCCAGTTTTCATGGTCATGCTGTTAGGCTTGTGCCAGTTTGAAAATTTTCCAACCAGTTTGATTTAAAGCCAAATATCTAACTGAACCGATATATCGAATTGTATACCTAATTTTACCACAGGGGGTCGCATTTGAACAATTTTCCCCAATAAAAGCCCATTATAGGTGTAATGCGCTTCCAATCCATTAGGTGGCGGTAATGCTGTATTAACCGCCAATACACACAAGGTTACACGAGAAGAAGAAGACGCAGAAGGAAACCAAAGACCTTCCTCCGACTCCGCTCTCTCAGTGGCGACAGGGCGGTTGAGAGGGCCGAGCGAGAGGACGTACCTGTAGTAGTTCCAGCCCCCCAAATAGTACCAGGAACTTCTTCAGTGGAAACGGGTTACTAGGGCAACAAACTGAATGACTGCTGACTCCCTCGTACTTTTCCCCGCCCCCAATGAAATTTGATCTCTAGCAGCAGCAGCAGACAGCTGAGTGGAACGGAGCTGCAGACTCCCTCTGAAGCCTCTGAGACAAGCTAAACAAAACACTTGTAGGCTCCTCCACTTCATTTATAAACAAACATAAACCTTATTAAGCTGTCAAAATGCATGTTACAATGCAAGATAAGTTGAATATAGTCCCTTGACACACCTCCGCTGTGAAAAGCTTTTTTTTTTCTCTCTCCTCCGGTTTATCCGGTTGACGTGAATTAAACCGGGTGGAGCTCTTAAACCGGACCGAACCGGTTAAACCGGAAATCGACACAAGCCTACATGCTGTATTACCTCAACAACCATGACACACACCCACAGCAGAGCAACACTAGAGATCAGAAGCCAACAAAGCACAGCTTTCTACCACACACACCAAACAGTAGTGTAACCTCAAACAAGCAGACAGACTGAACAAACACTACACTACATTACTAACCTGAAACATAACAGGGTAGTAGTGTGTGTGTGTGTGTGTGTGTGTGTGTGTGTGTGAAAAACAAAAGGAAAATGGAATTAATTCCTTTTTAAGGATCTGTGGTGATAGGCTGGCAAAATCAAAATAGTCACAAGTATTTAGTTGCGGTTGTTTGAATTAGACCATGGCTTTCCCTATTCAGGAGTGAGCAGTGATAGGGTAACTGTACTCATGCATCCCGCCTACGGAAAAAAATAAAAAATCTATACTTTCAATTCATAGAGAGAATGTTTATCCCAAGCTAAAGAAGAAATAGAAATATTATTCACCATTCAACATTTATTCTCAGAAAGCTACCACTTAATAAATTACCTTAATTTCTTCTCTGCTCCAATCAAACACACCTGTCTGTTCTGAGTGCATCCGCTGTCACTCTCGCTCTCTCTCTCTCTCAGCGCTGTACCCCCAACACTGCACGTGAGTATGTGTAAAGTGATAAACTCACAACGTAAGCATTTTTCAGCCCATTGTTTTGGTTTAACAGCCCACAAACTCTCAACAACCTTGTTTGGAAAAGCAGCCGGTCAGTGAAAAAGCTCTGATAAACCGACTTTAAATTACCTGCTGAGCACCTGCAGCCCAGCACCAAACAGCAGACAGATTAAGTTAGTGGTGAATTTAGGGGTTGGATTTTTATCAGTTGGAAACAAAAACAGAGCTAAAAGAAAAGTGAACTTTGGATGAACATTCATTAGGTGGCCAGAAACTTTAAAGTAATGACAGGGGTGGATTGGCCATTGGGAGTACCGGGATTTTTCCCGGTGGGCCGATCAATAATGGGCCGATGGCTACCTTATTTTTTTATTTTTTTTTTTTTGCTGCGCCATGCCATGGTAACTCTCCCGGCCAAGGGAGAGAGACATGCACCGGCCCACAGAGCTCAGCTGCAGCCTGCAGACACAGCATAGGCCCAGTGGCTTGTCTGTCAAAAGAATACCTGACCCAATGTGGCCCTATGATAGGCTACAGAGGAACTCTGCATTGTGTGGTGTGTTACAACTAAATCTAGTTATCTAAAGTATTGGAAAACAATAACCATATTCATATCCTGATTAACTGATTAGTTGCTTTTATTAATAACCACTTGAGTATTGTTGTGAGTTAGTATATTAAGTACTGGGTTGTTAATTTACAATTTGTAATCACTTAAATAATGTTGTCTTGTCTGTCTTTCACCGGGCTGAGGAGGGCTTTATATTTGTTCCAGTGTGTGCTTTGTGAGGGACCTACAGTTGTCTTCCTTGTTGCCAGTGTCCTGATGTGCTTTAGCCAGCATCCTCCTTGTAAGAGCAATACACTTACTTTCCTCTTTTCTTGGCTATCTATTATACATTTATTTTAGTCAAGACTTGACAGCTTGCATGGATATTGTTCAGTAATCACTTAAATAATGTATACATCTTTTGTTGTCTGTCTTTCACAGGGCTCTCTATTTGTGTGATTGTGAGTGACCTACAGTACCTTGCTGCCAGCCTGCCAATGCCATGACAGTTTCACCGCCTATGAGTGAGTGATAAATAAACACTCTTGAATCTTAAATCCTTTCTCCAATATCCTTCTTAAGACCAAGTGAGCAACATACTGTGTAGTCATCAATTATTTTATTCAAGGCTCCAGAATATAAAGGAATATTGTTCAGTATAGTAGTGTTATTAAGGGCTTGTGTGTTTATATGTACTTCAACGGGGGGCGAGTTGGCACAGTATCTGCACGTGGATTGTAGTGGTGGGCCAGTCTGGACCAAAAAATCCAGGGCCGAATTTTTGTCCCAGTCAAGCCCTGAGTAATGATAATGTTACATCGTATCTGCCAAAAACTACAGTTCTCTGAGCCACCACTTGAAGCTGACTCCAGAGGCCAGTCAGTCCCAATAGACCCCCATGTTAAAATGCCCAACCTTACAGCAGAAATAAACATGTTTACAGCCTGGTACAAAAAAAGGTTTTGGTCTCTAGTTAATTTCCTCCTTTATGACAATGGTACATGAGGAGAATTTTTCAATAACTCAACTGTTTACATACAACTGATAAATACACTGGGGCTCATTTTGTGTAAAATACTGAGGTCCAATACAGTATTCATCAAACTGGAGATATTATATAATTCCACACTGCTTATCGGACAAGCCTCCCGGCAGATACATAATAGATGCAGAGCAAATATATGGATCAACTTTGGAATGATAATGAAGCCATTTCTTAGAGCACACCAAAGCTTATCCCTGAGGAGCTGTTATAGCCAGCGAGTACAGATGTGAATAAATGCCATGGGGTTGGTGGGTATACTGCACAGAAGATATATGAAGGTGGTGTGGGTGGATGTGCAAAATTCAGGAAAAGATGGTGTGCTGGTTTAAAAATTCAAAACCTTCCATCTTGTGCTTCCAGTAATGCTGACTTTCTCAGCACCAGAGCTGTCTGTTGGGAGCAGGTGCAAAATGAGTCTGAAGTCCTGAAGTTAAAGTCCAAGTCAAAAGGCTTTGTTAGCAAACTGCAAATTAGTAGCTACTGTATGCTTTGAAGTCTGTGTATGACAACTACAGCTTCAGGATTCATCCACTGGGGAACATGAATATCCAACACATTCTCATGCCAACTCATCATACTGTATCTCCATATACATTAGGTATCCTCCTGCATCTGCTGTTGATTTTTCAGGACACCACAAACAACACCAGGGTGTCAACAAAAGCATGTGTTGTGTTCCCTGATTATATTATTCCTACTTTATAACACTAGGTGGCAGTGTCGTGAAGCAGATACTGATGTGACCTATACAGAGTAAGAGTGAGAGATTCAAGATGGCGACTACTGAAATGTACGTGTCCGCTATGATCTGCTGCTGGAATAATGTTTTTGTTGTACTGCCAGTCTGTTAAGTAAACAGCATTTTGTTCTACACTCCGGCCTTGTTATTCGTGTGCCAACAAAACATTTTGGCGACGAATGAACCTACGTTACGTGTTTTTTGCCTCTTTTTGCTGACTCAACATGGCTGGAAATGTGCCTGCGCCTCTGATGTTTTTGCCGTGCTCGGGGGAGCCGTCGACACCCTTCGACATGTGGATGCGGATTTTCAATAACTATCTGCTGGTAATTAATGCAACGGGAAATGCTTGGCCTGAAGCTCGCAGGAGAGCTACATTACTCCACTGTCTTGGAGCTGAGGGACAACGGACTTTCTACTCATTACCAGATACAGGTGACTCTTTTGCCTCTGCTGTCGCTGCTCTAGAGAAACACTACACACCCAAAGTTAATGTTGTTGTGGAACGACATGCCTTTAGACAGCGAAGACAAGCTCCTCATGAGACTACTGCACACTATATGACCGTGCTGCGGAATCTTGCTTCAAAATGCGGATTTAATGATAAAACAGATGAAATGATCCGTGATCAGTTGATTGAACATGTGACCAACCCAAACATAAGAGAAAGGCTCCTGCTCGAACCAGATCTGACACTGGACAAAGCCCTAACAATTGCATCACAAGTAGAATCTGCTGTTCAACAAGCCAAAGCAATTGCAGCAAATGACAGTGTCCCAGTGCAAGCTGTATAGCCCTGTCCACAGTACACTAAAAAGAAGGACAAACAGCACACTCGCCCAAATAAGCCGTCCAATGCCACTGCTACGTCTTCCCGCAGCTGTTTCAGGTGTGGTTCTGACAAACATCTGGCTAATTCTCCTCAGTGTCCTGCAGCCAAAGCAACTTGCAAGTCTTGCCATAAAGTTGGACATTTTGCCCGTGTTTGTCGCTCATCCAAGACCAGTGATGTAGGTGAAATACAGCTGCCTAAACTGACTGTGTGTCATGATCCTCATCATGGCAGCCCCTCCTTCTCCCTTATGTGTGTGTGTTGTCATTCCCAGTCTGTATTATTCCTCCTGTGTCTCTCCCCCTGTCTGTTCTGTGTGTGTGCATGTGGGCGTGGTCTCCTTCCACAGGCAGCGCCAGGTGAATCCACTCCAGTAATCAACCTCTCCATAAAGCCTCTGGATTCCCTCCTACTTGTCGCCAGATCGTTTCATCAGTCTACGTGGTAGTTTGCATCCTGGCTCCTCTGTGTTTTTGCCATTGTGCCTTATTGTTAGCTTGTGTAGCTAATGCCTCTGTGTTCCTTCCACCTCAACTCAGATTGCTGTGCTTGCCTCATGATCTCGTGTGTGCTTCTTCCCTGCCTGCCTGTGGACCTGCCTGCCTGTCGTCTACTCTCCTGTGTTTCCCCTCTGAGTGAGTACGCTCGAGAAGACGGACCCCACTGCGCCGTGCCGCAGCACCGCCATTACCATGTGGCAGACGCCACATCAAAGACACTCTCACTCTCCTCCTCACTGGTGACTTCACGAGACACGTCTGGATCCTGGGACTACGCACCACCCCTCCCTCTTGCACTTGCCAGCACATTTGAACATTAAAGACTTGTTATTCACTGTTAATCTGTTTGTGAGTCGTGCATTTGGGTCAAGGCTTTGAACAAACCATAACCATTGGACATCATGACCAGACACTGTGTGAGATCATGGATTCCCTCTCCAATCTGACCTCCGGCCTCTCTCGAGTAGAGAATCAACTCCAAACAAATAATCCACCTGTGCTTAATCTCTCCCCAGCAGTACCAGTGGGCGCCTTTCATCCCCGTGAGCCATACGTTCCAGCCCCTGAACGTTACAACGGTAACTTAGGTGACTGTAATTCTTTCCTTTTCCAGTGTTCCCTAGTTTTTGAGTTACAACCACTGACTTATAGTACTGACAGAGCTAAAATTGCCTATGTGTTGGGTTTGCTCACAGGGAGGGCTAGGGCCTGGGGAACGGCTTTTTGGCATAGCCCACTCACTGCCAGTGCCACTTTTGAACTGTTTTCCAACGATATGACTTCTGTTTTTGACCATCCCATTACCAGCCATGACACTGGCAACCGACTGCCGAGCTTGCGCCAGGGCTCTCTAAGTGCGGCCAATTACTCAGTCGAGTTCTGTACTCTAGCGGCTGAACTAGGTTGGGACGACAGAGCACTTCAGAGTATTTTTCTGAAAGGTCTTAATGAAGCTGTGAAGGACTGTCTAGTGGGTAGGGCAGAGACCAAAAGTTTGCAGGAGCTAATTGCATTAGCCATCAAGGTGGATAATAGGCTAAGAGAGCGTCGCAGAGACAGAGCACAGGTTGTGTATTCCCCTGGTACTGCTGCTTCACCTACTGCTCCACATGGGCCTTCTGAAATCCAAACTGCAAACAATAACCAGTCTGTTGCTTCCACAAGACATGAGGAACCCATGCAGTTGGGCCGGAACAAGCTAACACCAGCAGAGCACAGTCGACGCTTCAAAGAAGGACTGTGTATCTACTGTGGACAACCTGGACATCAACTCGCCACCTGCCCACAGCGTATAACCCAAGCCCTCACCAGTCACAGGCGGAGTTCTGGTGAGTAGCACTGTGGTCCCTATGTTACCCCGTAAACGCATCAACATTGAAGCCTGTATTTTGCTAAACGGTGAAACCTTTAGACTAGAGGCCCTTGTTGATTCTGGCTCTGACTCCAAACTGCTTGATTCCCAGTTTGTTGAACAATCCCAGATTAAATCCCTCACCATTGATACACCCCTTGTGGTTAACGCATTAAATGGGGATTTACTGGCTCACATCACTCATCAAACAGAGACACTATCACTATTGCTGGCTGGTAATCACCGTGAACAATTACCCTTTCATGTCATGTCATCCTCTCACGCCCCTCTAGTACTCGGGTTATCCTGGCTCCAGAAACATAATCCTGTCATCCATTGGGCAGCCGGTAAAATCACCAGTTGGAGTTCTTTCTGTCATACCTCATGTCTCAAGTCTGCTCTTCCCCCATGTGCAAGTAAACCCTGTGCTGCTCCACCAGAACCTCTGGACATCTCCTCTGTACCACCTGTGTATCACGACCTAGCTGAGGTGTTCAGCAAGCAGCAGGCTCAATCTTTACCACCTCACAGACCTTACGACTGCGCCATTGAGCTGCTGCCTGGAGCTCCGCTTCCCACCAGCAGGCTCTACAACCTCTCCGCACCTGAACGGGAAAGCATGGAGACCTACATAACAGACTCCCTGAATTCAGGTATCATACACCCTTCCTCTTCTCCGCTTGGTGCTGGGTTCTTTTTTGTGGGCAAAAAAGATAAGACCCTGAGACCCTGCATTGACTTTCGGGGTTTGAATAATATCACAGTGAAAAATAAATATCCATTACCCCTCATTAACTCTGCTTTTGAACCTCTCCATGACGCTACTATCTTCACCAAGCTGGACCCGCGTAACGCCTACTACCTGGTGCGCATAAAAGAGGGAGATGAGTGGAAGACGGCATTCAACACACCCCTGGGACATTCTGAGTACCTTGTTATGCCGTTTGGATTAACAAATGCACCAGCCATATTCCAAGCTATGGTTAATGATGTACTGAGAGACTTCCTTAACCATTCTGTGTTCGTTTATCCGGACGACATTTTGATTTTCTCCCGCAGCCTCGAGGAGCACATTGTGCATGTGCGACAGGTTCTGCAGAGGTTGTGGGAGAATCAGTTGTTTGTTAAGGGAGAGAAACGTGAGTTTCATGTGACTTCTGTTGCCTTCCTGGGGTACATCTTGAAGAGCGGGCAGGTGAGGACAGATCCTGCGAAGATCCAGGCGGTGACAGACTGGCCTCAACCCAAGTCACGCAAGCAGCTCCAGAGGTTCCTGGGCTTCGCAAATTTCTACCGGCGTTTCATCAGGAACTACAGTCAGGTAGTTGCCCCATTAACCCAACTCACATCTCTTTCTGTGCCTTTTGTCTGGTCTCCTGTGGCAGAGGAGGCTTTCATGGACCTGAAAAGGCGCTTCACCTCGGCCCCCATCCTGGTTCAGCCAGATCCTGCCCGCCAGTTTGTGGTCGAAGTCGACGCTTCAGATATTGGTGTGGGCGCAGTGCTATCCCAAAGAGCCACAGGAGACAACAAGCTACATCTCTGTGCATTCTTGTCCAAGAAACTGTCACCTGCGGAGCGAAACTACGATGTGGGAAACCGGGAACTGCTGGCTGTAAAGTTGGCACTTGAGGAGTGGAGACATTGGCTGGAGGGAGCGGAATCACCTTTCACGGTATGGACTGATCATAAAAAATTGGCTTACATTCAAAGTGCTAAACGTTTGAACTCTCGCCAAGCCCGGTGGGCTTTGTTTTTTGGCCGGTTCAAGTTTAACCTCACTTACCGGCCAGGGAGCAAGAATGTTAAGCCTGACGCCTTATCAAGACAGTTTAACAATGACGGGGGCAGCCCACCTGTGCCAGACACCATCCTCCCTCCATCTTGTCTTGTTGGCTCCCTGACTTGGGAGATTGAGTCCTTGGTAAGGACAGCTCTCCGTACTAACCCAGATCCTGGTGGTGGTCCCCAGGGTTGTATGTTTGTGCCTGTCTCTGTCCGTCCTCAGGTCGTCCAGTGGTTTGCCTGCCATCCTGGTACTTTCCGCACCTTGACGCTCCTACAACGCCACTTCTGGTGGCCCACCATATCACTGGACACCCGTGAGTATGTCAAGGCCTGTACTGTGTGTGCCCACGGAAAGGCGACCCATCGGCCACCTGCTGGGCTCCTCCGTCCGCTCCCAGTGCCCGGCCGTCCATGGTCCCACATTGCCTTGGATTTTGTGACCGGATTACCACCATCCCAAGGTAAAGACACTATACTAACGATTGTGGATCGTTTTTCCAAAGCTGTACATTTTGTGGCCCTTCCTAAACTGCCCTCTGCTGCTGAAACTGCGGAACTGTTGGTGGATCATGCGTTCTGGATTCATGGGATTCCAGCAGACATCGTGTCAGACAGAGGCCCCCAGTTTACATCTAAATTGTGGAAGGAGTTTTGCCGGGCACTGGGTGCTACAGTGAGCCTGTCATCGGGTTACCACCCTCAGTCCAACGCCCAGACGGAGAGAGCCAACCAAGATCTGGAAACCGCTCTCTGCTGCATATGCGCTCGGAACCCAGCCTCATGGAGCACTCACCGTGCCTGGGTGGAGTACTCACACAACTCCCTGACGTCAGCAGCTACTGGTATGACACCATTTGAAGCCTCGGTAGGCTACTTACCACCTCTGTTTCCTTCCCAGGAGCAGGAGATCGCCGTGCCATCGGTCCAGCTCAACCTTCGCAGGATCAGCAGAATCTGGAGGGGGACCAGAGCGGCTCTCCTGCGCACCCAGGACCAGAACCGGAGGTTGGCTGACCGGCGGCGTACTCCTGCTCCGGAGTACAAACAGGGACAAAAGGTTTGGTTGAATGCGAAGGACATTCCCCTCAGTGTGGCTTCTGAGAAACTCTCTCCCAGATTCATTGGTCCATTTGAAGTGGAGTCCATTGTGAATCCCTCTGCTGTTCGCCTCAGGCTCCCTGCATCTTTGAAGATCCACCCTACCTTCCATGTTTCCCAGTTAAAACCTGTCTCCACCAGTACATTGTGCCCTCCTACCGTCGCCCCACCACCCCCCCGTCTCGTTGATGGACACCCGGCCTTCACAGTCAGCCGCATTGTGGATGTTCGCCGCAGGGGGCGTGGTTACCAATACCTGGCTGACTGGGAGGGATATGGACCCGAGGAGAGGAGCTGGATTGCTGGGGGGCTTATCCTGGACCCCTCTCTCCTTGCTGATTTCTACCAGACACACCCCAACAAGCCTGGTAGACCGTCTGGAGTCGGTCATTGAGGGGGGGGTACTGTCATGATTCTTATCATGGCAGCCCCTCCTTCTCCCTTATGTGTGTGTGTTGTCATTCCCAGTCTGTATTATTCCTCCTGTGTCTCTCCCCCTGTCTGTTCTGTGTGTGTGCATGTGGGCGTGGTCTCCTTCCACAGGCAGTGCCAGGTGAATCCACTCCAGTAATCAACCTCTCCATAAAGCCTCTGGATTCCCTCCTACTCGTCGGCAGATCGTTTCATCAGTCTATGTGGTAGTTTGCATCCTGGCTCCTCTGTGTTTTTGCCGTTGTGCCTTATTGTTAGCTTGTGTAGCTAATGCCTCTGTGTTCCTTCCACCTCAACTCAGATTGCTGTGCTTGCCTCGTGATCTTGTGTGTACTTCTTCCCTGCCTGCCTGTGGACCTGCCTGCCTGTCGTCTGCTCTCCTGTGTTTCCCCTCTGAGTGAGTACGCTCGAGAAGACGGACCCCACTGCTCCGTGCCGCAGCACCGCCATTACCATGTGGCAGACGCCACATCAAAGACACTCTCACTCTCCTCCTCACTGGTGACTTCACAAGACACGTCTGGATCCTGGGACTACGCACCACCCCTCCCCCTTGCACTTGCCAGCATATTTGAACATTAAAGACTTGTTATTCACTGTTAACCTGTTTCTGAGTCATGCATTTGGGTCCAGGCTTTGAATAAACCATAACACTGTGCTATACTTAAACAACCCTTGCCATGTGCCAGACACACTTAAGTGCACAGTCATTATCAGTACACCTGCTTCTCTTACCAAAGAGCGTGAACTGGTTGTTGACACAGGATCTGCAGTGTCTATTTTGCCACACCACATCTGTGTTCAGTACTTCAATGACATACCACTGCTTTCACCTCTTAGTCGGCTAGTGACCTACACAAGGAAGAGAATCCCTGTGCTTGGCTGCCTACATGTCAAAGTGAGTAGAGGAGTTTTCACTGCCTCAGCCACATTCTATGTGGTGAAGAAGGGCACCCCTCTCTTAGGAAGAGATCTTCTGAAAGCCTTAAACATCTGCATCGAAGGTAACACTGTCCTACCTCTTGTGCTTACCACAAACGCTGCATCAGCTGTGTGACTGCTTCACCTGCTTCTGTGTTGACCACAACCGCTGCACCTGCTTCCTGCATCCCTGCTGCTCCAGACATTGGCTGTGCACAAACCTTTGTGCATGAGGTGAAAATTGACCCCACTGTTAAACCAGTACGCCAGAGACTACGACGCCTGCCTTTTGCTGTAAGAGCTTCTGTCTCAGCAGAACTGGACCGTTTCCTGAAAGCTGGCGTGATTGAAAAAATTGATGCATCACCCTGGGTTTCAACTACTGTGGTCACAGGACGATAAACAGGTGGAACACGGATGTGCACAGACCTCCGTGAACCAAACAAAGCTGTGGTCACAGACTGCTACCCCCTACCTCATGTGGATGAACTGTTTGCAAACTTACAAGGTGCAAAGATGTTTTCTACAATCAATCTGGCTAATGCATACTACCAGCTGCCTCTCCATGAAGATAGCAGGGAACTCACTGCATTCATCACACATGATGGCCTGTTCAGATTCTGCAGAGTTCCCTATGGCCTCGCGTCTGCCCCTTCAGCCTTGAGAAAAATGATGGCTGATATCCTCAGAGGTCTCCCAGGTGTCCAAAATTATTTGGATGACCTCATCGTTTATGGCAACACCCCTGCTGAGCATGACCAGTACCTCAACACAGTCCTCCAAAAGGTGAAGGAGGCTGGACTGCTGCTCAATGACAACAAATGTCACTTCACTTCAGGAAGACTTCCCTACACTTCCTAGGTCATACCATTACTGCAGATGGCATCCTTCCTGACCAAGAGCACATTGATGCCGTCTTGAAAGCCCCTCCACCATCTGATGCTGCTGCCCTGAGATCCTTTCTGGGCCTTGTATCCTGGTACTCAAAGTTTCTGCCTAACTTTGCAACAGTTGTGGCTCCTATGCGTGCATGTGCCAGTGACAAAGATACATTTACATGGACCCCTGCAGCACAAAGCAGCTTTGAGGAAGTCAAGCAACTTCTTGTGAACAGTCCTGCACTTGCTCTTTTCAACCCTTCTCTGCGACCTGTGATTTCCACAGATGCAAGTGACTATGGACTTGGCGCTGTCTTTGCACAAAGTACAGCCTGTTGGCACAGAGAAGCCAGTGGCTTTTGCTTCCCGCACACTGACTGAAACAGAGAGGAAATATTCAACTGTTGAAAAAGAAGCACTTGCCTGTGTGTGGGCTGCAGAAAAATGGAGAACATACCTGTGGGGACGCCATTTTACTCTCCGCACAGACCACCAGGCATTAACAACACTGCTCAGCACAAAAGGAATCGGTCGGGCTGGAATTGCCCGCTGGTCCACACGCCTGCTCTGTTTTGACTACGATATTGTTTATCGATCAGGCTCCCAGAACTACACGGCTGATTGTCTCTCACGCCTTCCCTTACCTGTGCCTTCTGACTCTATCCCAGATACAGAACATGAGATGTGGCACAGATTTCTGCTACCCTGAGCTCCCTTTCAGTGGCTGACTTTGACTCTGCTTGCTCTTCTTGTCCTGAACTGTCAGCCCTGCGCTCACAAATTGAAAGTGGTTGGCCTTCATCCATTAAATCAGTAAGTGATGCTCTGGCCCCATATTACAAGATCAGAGATGAGCTCTCAGTCAAGGATAACTACATCCTCAGAGGCCCAAGACTCATTGCACCACTCTCCTTATGACACACACTGATCACACTTGCACATGAGAGTCATCAAGGGATCGTCCGCACAAAGCAACGCCTGCGCAACCTCTACTGGTGGCCAAAAATGGACTTGCAAGTACAGTCTTGCATTGCTTCATGTGTACTCTGCCAGGCTAATGATGAAACGGCCTGTACTCGCCCTGCTCCTCTGCAGTCTGTCCCACTACCAGACCATGACCAGACAATGGTCCACAGTTCACTTCTGCAGCTTTTGCCTCATTCCTTCACACCCAAGGTATCTCCCATAGTAGAACATCAGTCTACTATCCAGCTGCTAACGGAGCTGTCGAGAGATTTCATCGTGCCTTGAGAAGCTGCATTCAAACTGCCATTCAACAGTCACAACCATGGAAGGAGACTGTAATGAACTGGCTCCAGGTGTATCGTGCGACGCCACATGCTGCACCTTCCACGTCACCATATGAACTTCTGTACGGCAGAAAAATGCGCACCAAACTGGATGTTCTTCCCCTGCCGTCTGCCATGTCTCCACTCGATGTTTCTGCTCGTCATGCAGTTCAGAGACATCAGGATAAAATGCAGCGTTACACTGATGCTAAACATGGCGCATGCAAACCTTCTTTCTGACCAGGAGAGAGAGTAAGGATAAGGAAGCCTCACCATGTCCCTAAAGCTCATCCCAGATTCACTTCCCCAGCAACTGTGAGAAAGAGAAAAGGTCCAAACTCTTTCTTACTGAGTGATGGGAAGACTTGGAATGCCACTCATCTTGCCCACAGCTGCATTATGAACTGACACCACCTGTCTGTGTATCATACTACTGCGACAGGTGCTGTCTGGTCGGCGTAGCATAACACCACAAAAGATTTTGGTGTCAGGTGTCAGGTGTCTGACGCTGAAATCACTGACAAAGCAGCAGTATTTGATGACTTGGGAATGAGAATGTGCTGGTCATCCCTAGAGCTCCAAACACAATCTATCAATCAACAAACTAGTTAAAATACAGCAATGCCTTTAACCACAGGCATACCTAAAGCTGTATACATGCCTCTTACAGATTCTCCATACAAATATATTCTAGCCGACACCATATCAAACTTAAAAATGCATAAATTCAGTGAATGAGACAGATGTGGTGTAAGCTGCTGCCCAGTGGGCTCTTTATTTCTTTATAGTTCATCCCTGAAAAATAATTTCCTCCTCGTGTGGCCACCTTGAGCAAGATTCAGTGATGTGTTGTCCTCACTGACTGGAGGCCATTTAAACACCATTTCTCTCTGAAAAAGGCATCTGGTACACATGGACACAGTTAACATGCAGAGCCATCCCACACACAGGCAAAAACAGACTAAAAGGTGTGCAAATACAATGGTTACAAATTAATAACTACACTAAGGATAAAATACACACAAATAACACATATTCCCCTGAATATTTGAAACAAGGCACGTCCGTTGTTTGTGTTGGTCTCTTTATTGATTTGTCTCTCAAGGTGTGAATGAATACACCACATAAAATCAAACACTGATGCAGAAAAACTGGTCCCCGCTTTTGTTACCTCTAGGCTGGATTTCTGTAATTCCCTATTATCAGGTAGCTCTGATAAGTCTTTGAAAACTCTCCAACTAATCCAGAATGTGGCTGCACATGTACTGACAGGAACTAAGAAACAAGATCACATTTCGTAAGTTATGTCCATAACTATGGATCCATGAGACCAAACGATGACCGTCACCACGGTCTTTACACTGAATGATGCCATCTCCTAACCTATCTGCGAGACCATAATAACAACAAAGTCATGTGACTGACCTGAGAGGCTGGCCCGAAGGCTATAAAGCGTCTGGTGACAAATGCCTCTTCCTCTTGCCTGTAACGCCTCAGCCTGTTCTGAGCGCCAAGAGATGGTGATGGTCATCGTTCGGTCTAAAGTTAAAGTCCCACTGATTGTCACACACCTGAGTGTGTGAAATTAGTTCTCTGCATTTGACCCATCCCCTGAGGGAGTGGTGAGCAGCAGCGGTGCCGCGTGCGGGAATCATGTGGTGATCTAACCCCCCAATTCCAACCCCTGATACTGAGTGCCAAGCAGGGAGGCAATGGGTCCCATTTTTATAGTCTTTGGTATGGCCCGGCCGGGGATCGAACCCAAGGGCACTAGTGACCTGCTTGATGGCAGATTGCCCAAGGGAACCCCTTGTGTGAGCAGCCTGCAGTCCCGCCATGGACGCAGAGCTCTCTGACAAGACTGAGTCACTCTGAGTTTCACATGCCTGTCCCTCCATGGATGAAGGTTGAAAGCATTCAGCACGCTTTGAGCAGGCCCAGCGGAATCACCACCACCGCTGCTGATATCAGCCCCAGCAGTCTCTGAAACTGCACCAACTCCAGGTGTTGGCCCAGACAAAATTTGCGCAATGCTGCCAGCAGACTCGCTACCCTCTGAGGGGTAAGAGATGCTATCATCATTATAGAATTCAGGCAAAGCCCCAGGAAGACCGTCTCCTGCCATGGTTCAAGGTTGCTCTTCTCCAAGTTCACCTTGAAGCCGAGTAACTGGACATGGGACAGGACCTTCTTGGTATCTCGTATGACCTGCTCGCAAGATGGATCACAGATCAGTCAGTCGTCATGATCCCTTCGGACAGGGCTTTTGCCTGGATTGGATCCTTTACAGATGTCATGCGGACCCTGGAAAAAAGTGGGGGACGCTGCCGGAATTGAATTCTGTAACCCCTGTTGCCAGTACCCAAGGGTCTGAGATTTCCTTCTCCCAGCTGTCCAGGCATAGCTGGGAGCGAATCCCGGGGGCTGTCCCAACATCCCTATGTGGAAGCCCCCTGGGTCCCTGGACCCTTGGGGGGACGCCTCCTTTGGGAAGCCCCTCTTGACAGAGGACGAGGCTGAACCCCTGCTGTTGCTGACGCGACCTTTCATCAGCACCACTAAAATCCTGGCCTCCTGAGCTCTGATGCCTGCCACGTATCCAAGACTCCCCGCGACCCTAAGCAGACTGATATTGGTGCTGCTGGGCCATAGACCTCTGTCGCAGAGACCGCTTCGCTTTATCGAGCACATTCTGAGAATCTGCATGAAAGACTCTTCCCACCACCACAGGCAAAGTAGTCAGCTCCTTCCTGAAATTCTCAGGGAGGGTTGTTTGAGCCAACCAAATCTGTCTGCGAGTCATGGACTGTACAGTGGCGGGGAGGCAGGTCCTTTCTCTTACGACGCCCATGGGACTGCTCAAGTCTGCGCTTGTGTGAGTGTCGCCCAGAACTACGCCCCAGCTCACCACCAGGGGAGGAAACTGCTTCACCAGTATGGGAAGACTGCTGCACTATTCTAGCCCTACGGGCCCTTTCTTCATAAGGCAAATCAACTGCGGCTGGACATGGACTTTCCACATCCTCCAATACATATGCCTTACCTAAACAGGAAGGACACTCACGGTGGCCATCACACAGGTTCAAAGCTGTACCGCAAAAACGACATACCTGAGGAGCCATGGTGTTGTCAGCAATATGTCCAATCCCGCCCACTGCGAACAGCGGGAAAAGGGAATAATAATTTACACGTCCACTTAATGCAATCAAATTAAATTCACTCCTTGTACGTGAACGTACGAGGGGTGTAAGCAATCAATCCCACCTCTGTGCACAGTGGCTAAGGGGAACACAGAAAACGGCACAGACAAAAACACCTGTCCAAGGAACAAAGAGTAAACCTTAACTACTCAAACAGAAGGACATAAAACTCAAATTATCACCCCTACATACAGTGTACCAGGAGGAAAACTAAGGAAAAAAACAAAACCACCTCAACTGCCAAACAGCAGGAGGGAAATAACTATACAATCTCAGAATTCAAGATTTTATTGAATATAATTCATTCAACTTAAATTATCCAAGCTATCATTTGCTTCCAAAATTAACTCACCACTCTAGTACGCAAACGTACAGGGGAGAAATAAAGAAAAGAACCTCCAAAAAATGCAGAGGGGAAATATTATAATTCACAACTTGAATTTACTGGATTTATCTGCTCTTCAAAATACTCCAGTCGGAAAAATCAGCAATTTAAATGACTTACCCAACGCCAACAGGCTGTGGGAGCAATTAAAACTCATGCTCATTGTTGTTTTCACTGTGTTCATTTATACATCATTTAGTTGTTTATTCATCTGTTTAGCAGTTTAGTAGTTAGTAGTTCAATAAATATTTCATTTATAAAGAACTTGATTCTGTGATTTTTGTGTTCATGAAAAATTAAGTCAAGGACACAGGGCCAAGAAGGGCCTTTAGATTATGAAACAAAGTTAATTAACAGGCTATCAGTTTTCCCTGTTTAGAAAGGGTGATAGCTTAAGGTGAATTTTGATGTTATTTTTAATTCTTTTATTTAATATAAAACAGAACTAAATGTTGTTAATAGCGGAAGTTTAGTACAGCCAATTGCACCAATTCATGTGTTCACAGTTAATAATTTTGAGTAACTAATATCATTAAACAGCCTATCTGGGCACCAATTGATGTCATTATGCTAACAGTTTTGTTAAACAATGTTTCACAATTTGTGTGAATCTTAAATTCTATTTGTTCGAATGTCAAATGCATATGTGTTTTTGTTAATGTATTTTAGGTGCTCTTATAAAGTGTGCTCTGGTCTTTGTACAGCACTGTTGTTCCTGTTTTAATGTATTGCGTGTGTTTTTTGGTGGTGGCATCACAACTGCCAAGGGGCTACAGCTGAAAATTAGCAAAGCTGGCTAAACTGCCACTTCTACAGAAATGTTTATTTATGTGTACTGTCCCTTTCACCTTAAACTGTATGAATAAATAAATAAAAATAAATGTGGTTACGGTCAGCTGGCTCAATGCTATACATATTATGCACTGATAGAGCCAAAATATATTCATAAAACCACCCTGCCTAAATCTTGATTCTAAAAAGTTGTTAAAATCCCAGATATGTTACATTTATTTTAGTTATTTCTTTGTAAGTATTTTCCTAGCATGCCGCCATTCTGGAGTGATGACATTGCCTTTGTCACAGGGTTGGTTGGCTTTGTTGACTTGTGATGACACTGAAGTGTCTTTGGATCGGGATGAACTTTTGTTGGAAAATGGAGGAAGATGAACTAGAAAGGCCTGTTGAGCATGTAAGTCCACTTATGCATTTGAGCCGATACTGCATGGGAACTGAGCAGTGGTCTGAGTGGAGGAAGTTGTGGAGCTAGTGCTTTGGGGTGAAGAGTGGATCAGCAATGCTACCGATGCCCGTGTAGTTGTTGTACAGTAATGCCCACTCTATTGGAGTCTATCTGTTGTCAGAAGGCTGGTCTGGACCACGTATTGCATGGTCACTCCCACATTACCATAGTGCACACATTCAGGTGGCCGTGTTGGAGGTGACAGTGACTGAAAAGATGTTTGAGGTGAGACACTTACGTGTCCTATCAATAGCAGGTAAATCAAGCTAGCTGTGAACCAGTAAAGTTAACTTTATGCAGTAACGTTAAATAGAACAAATATATGTAAGTTAGTAAGTAAAGTTTATTTATATAGCACCTTTCACAGACCCAAAATCACAAAGTGCTTTACATTAAAAGCAAAAACACAGATTATAAGTAAAAAAATAAAAACAGTAATAACAATCATACAGTGTACTGTAAATAGCAAGAATAACAAGCAAGTATAAAAATGATCACAAAAGAAACAAACCCATAGAGGCAATAAAATGAAGTAAAAAAACAGTTAAACAGATTGTGATTGCCAAAGGCCTTTCTGAATAAAAATGTTTTTAGCTGTTTCCTAAAAGTAATACAAGAATCTATGGATCGTAGAGAATAGGGGAGCGCATTCCATAGGTTAGGAGCAACAGCTTGAAAAGCACGGTCACCTCAGGTTTTATAGTGGGTCCTGGGGACGGCAAGTAGAAATTGGTCAGAGGACCTAAGGGCCAGATTTGGTGAATAAGGGAGGAGGAGGTCAGCAATATTCTGAGGTGTTTGTCGTGAGTATTGCCATGTTGTACCTGAGGTGAGTAGATCAGTGTAGTCTATGTCTCCATGAGTGGCCTCTGCTAACTTCCCCTGGTTTTGCTTAGTTTAGCATTATGTTGGACTGAATATTTTACTCAACCTGTGGTTTTAGATTTTGTATTTAGACTTATTCAAAGCTAATTGTAATAAAAACAGTATTGTAATTCCCTCCTTATTAGATTAGGTCTTTACTTTGATTTTTCAGTTTTTAATAGGTACTGTTCTAGTTACTTATTCTAGTTCTTTAAAAAGCTGATTATCAACTGATAATATCTAAAGTAGACCCATATGTTCAGTAAAAGGTAAGAGCTTGACTGGATTGAAATACTGATAAAATTGCCACAGGTCTATGCATAAATATATTATTGGCCCACTGCCATTGCTATTGCTTCGTGTATTTGTTTTATTAGTGTTCTGGACATTAGTGTTGTGTCGTTCGCAAAGGAATCGTTCAAAAGAATGAATCTGTCGAGTGAACATACTGAACTGAATCACTTCTGGAACTGATTTGTTCACTTCTCAGTTCAGTTGAGCTCAGCAGCGAGCTTTCAGGCCGGGAGTGGAAGAGATGGAGATTCTGAACTGTTTCCCCACAATAAAGACTATATGTATGAAATTCAACACAGCGACACCCTCTAGTGCACCGGTGGAGAGGCTCTTTAGCCTGGGCAGTCTTGTGCTGACTCCGAGGAGGAACAGGTTGTCTGACAAACAATTTGAGAGACTCCTCCTCATGAGGTATTTTGAGACATTTTGCATACTGCCAGTACTGTAGCCTTGTTCTTGACACATTTTTCTGTGAAGTGCTGTTTGGGCTGAGTTTCACAACTTTGCTGTCGGCTTTGTTGTATTAAAGAACATAAAAGAGAGCTCTTGTGTATGTCCTCTGTGTTAGAATAAGGATTTGTGCTGATCTGGGCATATATAAGATTTAACTTTATATTGTTAATTGGCAATTAAGTTATGGTGCATCTCAGGTGATGTGAGAAGTAACTAGTAATGTGTAATGCATTACTTTTATAGTAACTACCCCAACACTGTGTTGCGCCATTTTTATTTGTCATTAAGTTATCATGATATCTTAATGACAAATCAAAATAGTACCACTTTACTTGAGGTCAAAGAATTCATTCATTACACTGTCATAATGGTGTCATGACCAGTGTTGGGCCATTTTGATTTGTCATTAAGTTATCATGATATCTTAATGACTAATCAAAATGGTACCACTTTACTTTAGGTCAAATAATGTATTCATTACACTGTTATAATGGTGTCATGACAGCCAGTTTTGTGTCGTATCCTGCCAGACATCTATCTGACCGAGTGTTAGAATCGGTCTGTAACCTTGGACATCTAATTATAATAATCATGTCAACTTGTCATAAACACAAAAAGAGGTGCATTTTTTTTTGTTAATGTCAAGTTGTCATAATAAGGACATCCCTAACAAATATAATGTTAAGTGGTCATGACAAAGACAACTTCTGGTAATGTCACTTTGATTAATGTCAAGTTGTCATAATCAAGACAACCCAAACAATGTCAACTTGTCATTACAAAAAACGAATGACACTTAATGACAGCAGTCATAAATGTTTATGACATGTACATAATGTTTATGACAAGTTCATGACAGTGTCATGTCATAGTTATGACAGTGTCATGTCACCCTTATGTAGATACCTTCAAGTAAAGTGTTAGCTATCTTTCACTGTCTCTGCCATTTTATCCATTGAACTCATCCAAGGCAACCAACCCTGCAATGTCACATATTATGGTACTGCAAGATGGCGGCAGTCTTCCCACTGAAGATATATCAGGGCTCCTTTTTTTCTTTTATACGCTTACATTTGTCATGTTTGTTATATAATTTTTGAGTTAAGTGGAAATCCATTTAGCAAGTTAAATTAACCTGACTGACTGCTTCATATCCACTTTAATCAAACACGGTCATCATGTAAACAGGGAGAATGAACGATGGAGCGCAAACTATTGGAAAATTAAACAGGTGTACAACATAATTAACAGGAAATAAGGGTAGCAAGAGAGATGAAATGATAAAGGCAGACAGGTTCTGAGAGAAAGAAAGGAAATACAGAAAAAGAGGGAGAGGGAGAGCTGGGGCTTAAAGTGGGAAAGATGAATGATGGAGCCTAAATGAAATGTCATTCCCAGTAATGGGAAAAAGTCCCTGCCAGAAAGCCGGTCACTTAAATTGCAAAAGATACACATAAGCAGTGTTGCCTGGAGCACAGTGCGCTTGACAGAACTGTTAACATTAACTTTCTAGAATCAAAATGAATTGAAGGAGGACAGAAGGGGAGGGAAGGAAAAATCAAAATGCATTGCTTTTGGTCTGCAACCTGTGCAGCCTGGCTGCTGTCACTGGGATGGTATTGGTGCTGGCAAATGCAATGCTTATAGATAACACACACACACACACACACACACACACACACACACACACACACACACACACACAGAGTCAAAAAAGCATCCATGCAAATACCTACTCTCTCTTTCTCTCTCATGTTTATCATATGTCATCTATTTGTACATCTATGCAGCATGAAAGCATAAGCCAAATTGAGTCTGGCAGCTGTACATTATTTCTTAGAGCTCAGTTTGTTGTTCCTTTTAATTACTATCTCAATAGTTTGTTGACTGCAATAGTCACATTAACCATGAGTGAAAAATACAGCCTCCAAACCAACATTACAGAGCAGACTTTCCCTTTGAAATACATACACTGCCCCCAGCAGGAATCAATAGGAGGAGGATAAAATGCACTTCTATTTAATTAAGATAACAGCACATTCTCGCTCATAATCTCTCTCTCTTTCCTTCTCCATCTCTCTCCCCCTCCGTCTTTCTTTATGTCCCGCCACCCGTGCCATTCCTCTCTGGGGGTGGTGAGAAATGATGTCAGTAGGAATGTGGATTTAATTGTTTCTAAGATCGACTCCATGTTTTTCTTCCCCTAAAGCATGTTCTCACTCCCCCTCCTCCACACACTCGTCTTTGAAATGTCGTCGAGGGAGTGTTTTGGAGCTGAAATGTGTTTGCTCTGGGGCAAATGGACTATTGGGGTTGACATCTTGAGCTGAATGGGTTACAATTCATCATATAGGTCTCTGTGACAATACAGCAGTCCCTTGCCAGACTGTTTCCAGCTTCATTTTGTTTCAAATAAGTGCTACTTTGGGCTCTGAAGTCTAGGGTTTGAACAGAGCTGGAAAGTAACTAATTACATTTACTCACATTACTGTAATTAAGTAGTTTTTTTTGTAATTTGTAATTTTTTCAGTAGTTTTGAAATCTGTAGTTTTACTTTTACTTAAGTAAATTTTGACTGAAGTATTGTACTTCGCTACATTGGAGATCACATCCGTTACTGAGAAAAAAAAAAAAAAAAAAAAGTTTTCAGCTAAACGGAAACCAAAAGGGTGAATCTCAGAAATCTCGCGTGGTATTGACCCAGAACAAGCAACCGGTGCCGGCGAGTTACTGGAGAGAGAGAGAGATGGAGGAGGGTGGGAGTGCTTCAGCAGAAGCACAAGCAGGCGCAGCACTTGAAATGAATGAAGAAACAAATGAAACGAAAGAAAACCCTGTGTGCACAGTGCTGTTTATAATTGTCAGTCAGAAAAATGCGGCCCGAGCCACGCTCTTGTGTGCTCACCTGTGTCTGTGTGTGTGTGTGCACGTGTGTGTGCACACGTGTGTGTGTGTTTGCGCGCGTGTGTGTGCGCATCAGGGCCGAACTCTGCCATGCGCGATACAGAGAGCAGAGGAGGACTGTAAAGGTGAGACCATGTAGAGACAGAAATGACATGCCGTCGTGTGAACAATATAAGTCATCACGTTATAAGGTGAAACGTTTCACCGTACAACACTATAGATAGTATATTGTTATGTTACTATATGAAGCGTCTGTTGCTCAAAATAATATAGCCTAACTTTAGTTTATGAAGAGATAAGACAGAGCCCTCTCCTCTTACATGCTTTACTCACAAGTGTGTGAATTGACCTACTGTAATCCGCAGCACCAAATAATATAACGGTGGTTTCTAAACAGCAAAAAAAAGAAAAATAAATCAGCAGCAGCGGTCATATTTCAGCAGCGGAGCACCACCGCTGCTAGTTGCATATAGGGGAAACACTGTTGCTCAATGGATTTGTTGGAATACACACTCTTCTTCCAAAGTAGTGTTAGTGTATTTTAATATTCAGAATTTCGCTTCGACAAGCTGTCTCTTTTTTGACCATACACCCATATCCCTGAGAATAATGCCCAACAGCATTGCTCAAAAAGTTGCTCTGTGTATCATCAGTCTAGCAGTTGTGTTGGTGAGTCAAAATGAATGAGGGCTGCGCAATATTAGACAAAACTGACAATGCAACAACGATTTTGTATACTGCGATATGTATTGCAATATACAGTGTATTGCAATAACTTGAATAGCTCTATTTGAAAAGATGTCATCATTTGGGATTTGGAAAGGCTGTATTTGCATGAAATATACATTTTACAATCAAACTGTCATGGAAATTGAGAACTTCACAACCTAAAGAATTAACCAGCAAAATAAGTATTGCATATTGCCTTTGACTAATATTATATTGATATGATGAGCTTATACTACGAGTCTC
>NC_135748.1:1775000-1782500 GCF_041903045.1 Epinephelus lanceolatus
CAGCCCCTGTGAGGAGCGATGAATACAGCGAAAGTGGGATTTCCACTTTCCAAACACCCGTTCCACATTGGTCCTGGTGTCCATGTGTGCCTGATTGAACCTCTCCTCTGCTGGTGTTGCAGGATTGGTCACGGGGGTCACAAGGTAGCTACAGAGGGGGTAGCCACTGTCCCCGAGGAAGAAGCTCCTGCAAAACTTTCCACTGCCAGCCTTCTGCCCCACAGCCGAGTTGGCCCACACATAGCTGACGTGTGTGCCTCCTGGCCACCTGGCAACGATGTCGGTGATCAGGCCCTCATGGTCCACCACCACCTGGGTGTTGATGGCAGCAAAGTGTTTCCTTCCGATCCAGCATAGTTCCACCAGGAAGGGATTGAGGATCGGAATCAGTGTGCCATCCACCACACCAATCACCTGGGGGATCCCAGCCATGGTGTGGAATCCTTGGTGGACCTGGCGGACCTCCTCCCTTGTGGTGGGCATCCTGATGTGGCCTGGGCATGACGCAGGAGGATCGGTGTCACAGCTGCCACACTCTGTGACACCGACGCTTTGCTGAGGCCGGTGCCGTCTCCCACCACCTCCAGGAAGCTCCCCACGGCGTATAAACACAGTGCAGCCAGGCACTACACCTCCGGGCTGAGGGCAAAATTGCACCGGGTTGCCCTCCGGATATGTGGAGGCACAAAGTGGATGAGGCGTTGTATCTCAGCACGGGGCAGCCGGTACTTCATTTGGACAGCCCGGTCTGACAGCATGTCGAGTGGGCTGAAGTACTGACGCACAAATGCATCCACATAGACAGTTTGGCTTCGTGCACGGCGACGCTGTTGGTTAGCAGCAAGAACATGCTGTAAAGCAGCCATGGTATCTCACACATGTGTGATGTGGCAACGCCTTTATATAGAGTAGCGGGTGGAGAGTCCCTTGATGTTCCAGCTGAACTCAATTAGACTACACCTGTCAGTTGCGTGATATCTGTGAAATGTCGCAGGTTTGGAGGGTGGATGTGTTTCTGTTGCGCCCTGACGCATTTTTGGGTGCGGTAAACTATCTCATATGTGCATGCAGATGTGGGATATGTGCGGACAAATTATGATAAATGATAGTCATGATGATTCATTTTATTTGTGTGCCTGATGTGCACAGCACATACAGGAACACACTTGCTATTCCTCATACTTATTTGTCTTATTATTTTTCTTCTGCCAGATTTCGGTGCGTAACTTGTGCCACAGCTTTGAGCGCACACAGGGTCTTAATAAAACATATAGATTCAAGATTCAATATGCACAGTAAGGACACGTTTCCCTGCAGAATGAAATTCATTCTTTTCTGTCACCAATTAATGCTAAACAATATAAATCTGAAGTATAAAATACATCAAAATATATATGGTGTGCACTGTTTTAACGTCTCCTTGCTTAGTGTAATATTAATGTGCCTGCCGCGGCTGGATCTGTGAGCGTTTGGTCGCTAAGAAGATTGTTAAGAGTGGGTCAGCTCGATCTTACAACTCCCTCTTAGTGAAAGATCTTCTTGTCGCTAAGAGCGATCTGGGAAATGCGTTTTTCTTTCACAGGAGGCTTAAGAGCGTTCTTAAGAAGCTCTTAGCGCTAAGAGCGATCTGGGAAACGCAGCCAATGTCAATGATGGTTCTGAACCTTTAACTGTTTCACTAAGCCACGGCAGCAAGCAAAATTGCTTAAAGAAGCATTTCAAGGCATACCGAACCAAGAGCCTCGTACCGAATGGTTAAACACAAACACATGTATTGTTACACCTCAACTATGGAATATATGTGACAATTCATTACATATTCTCAGAGTAATTTAGTTGAACCGTTCACTCAACCTGTGCTGCATAGGTGAATACTTCAAGTCCAACTAAACTATGCTAAGACTATGTAGGATTGTTGATGAATTGTCACATATGCTCTATAATCTGTGAAACATCTACAGAAAAGAGTGAAACAGTTGAATTGTTGAATCTTCACTGATGAGCTGTTGAAATGTTACAAATACTCTATAAATGATCTGTAGGTGGACTGTCTATATAAAGTATTAGCAGCATTTTTACTAGTCATTATAGGACCAGTGTAGGTGTTTCCAAAAACATGGTCCTGCCTTGTTCAAATGTCCCAGAAAACCATGACAGTGTGCCAGTGAGCCAGGAGCCTGAAACTGAAGCGGCTAAATGGAATCTAGACATTATTAGTTTGATTTTTTTTTTTTTTTTTTTTTTTTTTTTTTAAAACACCTGTGCTTTTCCTATTGCAATATGTCAGAAAATGAGAATGTGTTAAATAAGAAGAGGAGGAGTTCAGGGTTGGGTACTTTGGTTGGGTCACAGGGGTTTTTTATGCACACAGAATGTATTTTTTGTAGGCTTCTTCTCATGTTTGAAGGCTTTTTATACATAAATCTGGTAGGCTTTTTCCTAGGTTTAAAGGCTCTTTATACATATATAAATGGAACAAATGTTATCTAAATCAATGTAATGGGGAAACTTAAATGTATATCTCTTAACACAAATGGCCTAAATAATCCAATAAAAAGGAAGAGAATACTCCAAAAACTTAAGAAAGATGGAGGAGAAATTATTTTTCTACAGGAAACACACCTGAGTAAGGTGGAACATGCAAAACTAGAGAAATTAGCCTCAGCACAAGTGTTCTCCTCCTCCCACACAACAGCTAAACGAGGAGTAGCAGTTCTCATTAAAAATAACCTCATGTTTAAAAAAGAAAAATGTATTAGAGATAAAGAAGGAAGATTTGTATTTGTAATGGGGGGAAATAGAAGAACAATATATAACGCTTATCAATGTATATAATCCACCTGGAAAAGAAGTTGACCTCCTGAAAAGGATTCTAGATATGCTAATGACTGAAGCGAAGGGAATAACTATAATGGGGGGAGATTTCAACCTGGTGATGAACCAGAAGGTCGATACTCAAAGTAGAGTAAAGCATAAATCACAACAAGTAGCAAGTTTAATGAGAAAAGCTCAAATAGAGTTGGGGCTATTAGATGTCTGGCGTTGTTTACACCCACAGGAAAAGGCCTTCACCTTTTACTCTGATGCACATAAGGTTTATTCTAGATTAGATTATTTTTTTATGTTCAAAGATGAAATTTCAAATGTCACAAAATGTGAAATACTACCTATAACTATAGCTGACATGCACCAGTTATAATGGAATTAAACTTGAAGAGGGAACAAGGAGAAACGGTATGGAGGTTAAATAACTCCTTACTTGGGGATGAGCGTTTTTAAGGAAAAAATAAAAAATAGTATGAAGTCCTACTTGGAGATAAATGACAATGGGGGAATAACATCTATAATACTGTGGGAAGCCGCTAAAGCAACATTAAGAGGAGAAATAATAGCATATTCTTGCTGGAAAAAAAGGCAAAGAGAAAAAGAAAAGAGAGTTTTGGAAAATAAAGTAAAGAAATTACAAGAAGAGCATGAAAAATGGATGAATAAAGATATACAAACACAATTAATTGCAGCAAAAAAAGCTTTGGAAACAATAGAAATACAAGAAATTGAAAAGAAACTCATGCTCTGTAGACAAACATACTATGATAATAGCTCAAAAGCACTGAAGATATTAGCAACTAAATTAAAGAAACAGAGAGAGAAAACTGCAGTAACCACCATTATAGATAAAAACTACATAAGTAAGAGGGGCAAGTTGGAAATAGCTTCATGTTTTAGAGATTACTATCAGAACCTCTATACCCCAGAAGAAGCAGAAGTCGACAAGCAGGAAATGAAAAAGTACTTGGAACTCTTAAACCTCCCAACAGTGACAGATAAATTGAATGATGATTTAGTACAGTCAATAGGAGAAACAGAAATTCTAACGGTAATTCAGAAAAGCAAAATTGGAAAAAGTCCCGGGAGTGACGGTTTCACTTGTGAATTCTATAAGGAATTCAGGTACTTGCTTTCTCCCATTTTATGCAGAGTTTTTAATGAAATTCTACAAACAGGAAACTGGCCAGACTCGTGGAACTCAGCAATTATTACTGTAATACCTAAAGAAGGAAAAGATTTAAAACACTGTTCATCTTATAGACCCGTGTCCCTCCTAAACGTAGATCAAAAGCTTTTCACATCAATTATAGCAAATAGACTTTCACATATACTACCTAAAATTATTAATTTAGATCAAACAGGATTTGTCAAAGACTGTCTTTTAAGTGACAATGTTCGACATACTCTTAATGTAATTGACTATACAATAAAAACAAAACAACAAATGCTAACATTGACGTTAGACGCTGAAAAGGCCTTTGATCGGGTGTCATGGCCCTTTTTATTTGCAGTGTGTGAGAGGTTTGGCTTCCACCAAACTTTTATTAATTTGATGAAGAATATGTATAAAGAACCAAAAACAAGAGTTAGAGTGAATGGGATCCTTTCTAAAACTTTTAATTTAAAAAGAGGAACAAGACAGGGAGACCCGTTATCCCCACAACTATTTGCTTTATACATAGAACCATTAGCGGAGAGGATTAGGGTAAGTGAAAAGATAAAAGGTCTCATAATTAAGGAAGATGAACAGAAATTAGCAATGTACGCGGATGATATTATAGTGTACCTCACAGATATACATAATTCATTACCTGCATTACTAGATGAAGTTGGAAATTATGGAATACTGTCTGGTTATAAGTTAAATTTAAATAAAACTGAAGCTATGGAAATTGGTACCCATTTGGAGAGAGACTTTAAAAAACAGTTTGATTTTAAATGGGACCAGAACAAAGTGAGATATTTAGGCGTTATCATACCCAATAATTTAGACCTAATATATCATTGTAACTTCGGGAATCTGGAGAATTTAGTAAAGCAGGATCTGAATAGGTGGAAAATTTTACCTCTCACCTTATTTGAAAAGATAAATATTATTAAAATGAATATTCTGCCACGCTTTTTGTTTTTATTTCAGAATTTGCCTACATACATACCACCTACAAGTTTTAATGTTTGGGATGGGCTGCTTAGAAAATTTTTATGGGATGAAAAGAAGCCAAGAGTGAAACTCAAAATTATGCAACAAAAAAAAGAAAGAGGGGGACTTGTATTACCAAATTTGATTAACTACTATTACTCAGCACAGGTGAAACCAATTTTAATATGGATGAATAATGAGATGAGACCCAAATGGAAACTCATCGAGTTTAATTTAGCTGAATCACTCAGCACCTTGATTTTCTCAGATTCTAAAAAAGCACAGACTAAAACACAAAGTTACTCAGTAGATAATACATTTAAAATCTGGAGAAGAATATGTAAAATAACTAAGGTTAAGGAACAGGAAATCACTTGTCTAAGAGAGATAGCTTGGGACCCAGATTTTAAGCCAAACAGTATTGATGAGGTTTTTAAAAAATGGGAGAGTAAGGGCCTCATAAGATTTTATCAAATGTACAAGGAGGAAGTAATGGATTCTTTTGAAAATATAGCAAATAGATATGGTTTAAATAAGAATCACTTTTACAGATATTTGCAAGTAAGAAATTATTTGAAGGAAAAAGTCCAAATTACATCTCTTGGAGATCTCCATCCCCTTCTGAGACATATGATAAAGGCCAATCAAAACCAGAATTTGAAAAATATAACTGGACAAATGTACCAAATACTGCAGGATTACAGAACCGAAGACATAAACAACATTAAGGATAAATGGCAGATAGAACTGAAAACATCTATATCAGATGATGAGTGGAAACAGAGTCTTAAAGATAATTTCTCAAACATAAAATCGCCCTTCTGGCAAGAATACACTTGGAAGATAAATATACGGTATTTTAGAACACAGGTGATGTTAAGCAAATATACACAGAATAATTCTAGCTGCTGGAGGGAATGCGGTGAGGACAAAGCGGACCTCACTCATATTTTCTTTACATGTAAAAAAATAGAAATTTATTGGTCAGAAGTCATACACACAACAGAACAGATGTTTGCGAAATTGGGCCAATTTAATAAACATACTTTATGGTTGGGAATAGGTATTAATGGCCTTCAAAAGGAAGAAGAATATTTATTTTGGATTCTGAGAATTACAGCACTCAAACAAATAACAAGAAACTGGAAAAAGTTGGAAGCCCCCAAAGTAAATAAATGGCTAGAGACTGTAGAAAATATTTACAGGATGGAGAGGGTAACTTATAGAATTAAAATGAAAGAAAAGTGGTTGGAAAAAAGATGGGCTCGGTTTAAATTAAAGTAACTAGAGATATCCTTGGTATACAGTAGAGATGAAGCCTTTTTCTCTTTTTTTTTTTTTCTCTTAACTACTCACAATTATGTGTGCATTTTTTTTTTTTTTTTTTTTTTTTTTTTTTAAATTTATTTATTTATTTATTTACTTTTTGGTCGTTGGGTAATGTTATTTACCTATTTTTTCATTTATTTTGGTTACTTTGGGGGTATTTGTGTATATGTATTTTAAGTTATGAAAGGTTATATTTTGACCATGCCACGTGGGTGAAAGATAACTAAAACGAAATACTGTATCAAGTTATTTAAATAACAGGATGGGTATTGCAGAAATGTTGTATACTGTATTGGCACAATAAAGTATAAAAAAAAAAAAAAGAAGAAGAGGAAGTGCAATTCTGTTTTTATATGATTTTTCCTCCTTTTGAATTGTGGTTGGCATATAAACGTCTTCTAATCATAATTTGATGTATGACAGTCATTTACATATCAAGATCAGCAGTACCCTTTTTCAGTTGGATTCAGTTAGTGAACTTTTCAAATGATCACACTAGGGATGGGCAAACGATCAAAATTCATTATTCGATCATCAAAAAAATTAACGATCAATTATCGATTAATTGATAAGTGAGTATTTCAAAAGAGAGAAAACAAAAGAGTGCAGTGCAGACTGTCACTGCAAGAGAGCGCAGCTGCCCCAGTTTTGAGCTTCAACCCCCCAGGCCAAAGAGGAAGAATGGCGCGCATGCGCAGTTCACCCCTGGGTGTTTACAGCTGTTGCCAGCCAGAGTTACAGGCTTCGGTTTTCAGCAAAACCTCCATCTTTCAATGGCGTAGTGTTTTCAGAGGCCTCAAGGGAAGCCGCCGAGGCTTTGGAGAGCGATGAGAGCCTCCGTCTGTTTCTGATTTTTTGCCTGGCATAGGTCCGGCAGGGGTCTCGTAGGGCCGCCGTGCTCACCGGGCGGAAGGGTCTTGTTAGCACGGTAACTCGCCGGGTGGGGGGGTCTCATTGGCACGGCGGCTCGCCGGACCTATGCCAGGCATTGTAGAGGAAACACTGCGACTATCGATCAAAATTATTTATGATCGATCAAAAGCCTTAACAATCAATCATCGATAATCGAAAATTGATGCCCATCCCTAGATCACACAGACTTGTTCAGTCCAGTGTAATGTGCCAACAACGGCGATATAAAGACAGTGATTATGGTATGATGAAATATTGTTTACCAGGCCCTGATAACAGATAGTGGGATA